>NC_071574.1:25983679-26283679 GCF_024509145.1 Vidua macroura | reverse complement strand
AAGCCACCCTGTTCTTGCCTCCTGGACTGCATGTGCTCGCTTTCTCTTCTGAGAATTGGGGTCTGGGTTTGTTTGAATTAATAGTGAAGTCATTACACTATGTAAATATGTTAGTCTTCATCTGGTTTTACTCACAAGCTATTCTTGCCTTGCTGTGCTGTTCCTGTTTTCTTGTTTGTGCAAAATTAACCAGGAGCATTTTAAAAGAAAAGGGGGGAAAAGGGTGAATAGTGTTGAAACCTTGATTGCTACGTTATTTACCACAGGCTGAAGTGGTAGGCAGTTCCAACTTAATCATATAATAAGAGTACAATGACATTTTTAATGGAGCTTTTAGGAACCCTTTCCCTTTGTCATCTTTGGCCTTCTTTGAGTAAACTGTGATAATTTGCCTTAATAGCCTAGTATAACAATTTTTCATTTTACTGAGGAGTCAGCTGAGCAGCAGTATGAGTCTAAGCACTTCACAGAGGTTGCTTGTGCCCTCAGGGGGCTGTGACCAAGTGTTTTCCCAGGACAGCTGGTTTTCTGCAGGTAGTCCCACTGCATGAGCACTGCTGGCTCCTCATCCAAGCACAACTGCTCCTAGAATGAGTCAGGATGAGGAGCTACACTCTCATACTGTAATTTTTCCTGTTGCTATGAAAAGGAAAGCCCCAAGCTGCATTATTGACTTGTCCTGTTTCTCAGTCTCACTCGTGCAGACCGATTGTAAAAACTGAAGAAATACTAACTTTTTTTGTTTCGTTCTTTTTCCTTAAAACTCATGGACTTCTGTGGTAATGCCTCTGAATCATCTGTGGTACAAGAGATTGGAGAGTGGGAGCTGGTGCAGGTACCCCAGAGTTGGTTGGTTGTTCTGACATTAAAGCTGGACTGATGGAATTTTGACGTCTGATTTCAATTCTCTGTAGGTGCTTTGGCATTCTCAATTCTCCCTGCAGTGGAGCAGTTGCAGCCATCATGTTGCAGCGGGGCTCACGCAGAACAGGGAAAGAGGGAAGGTGTTCAGAATATCAGATGACAATGGTGGTTTCTGATGCATAGAGAAAGAACTGGGGGTTGGAAGAGGCATATGAGCCAGGTGTTCCCGCACAGATGACCATCAGGGAAGGAGACAATAATGCTGACATTCAGTAATGATGTTAGATTGTGGTCAGCAGTCTGCTGAGGTGGAGACTGCAGTTCATCCTTCTCAGACATATGGCATCTGGCTGTCTTTCCAGCTGCCACAAACTCATGTTTTCAGGGCTGCCCTTTTAAATATGAAAATCAGAGAGAGTGCATTTTGAAAAATGGTGACTTAAATGCTTTGTATTCTGCAATGCAAAGTGTATTCTGTAAGGAATACCAAAGTAATTTCCAGGGTGAGGATTGCAGATGCTGCACAAATGTTTATAACCTGAAATCATTCTCTCTCCAGGCAGTGTAGCAGACAAAGGAGATTTTTTGCACTGACTTCTATAAGACAGGTTTTCCCCCTCGTTTTTCTAGAATTTGTGAATGTTTGAAAGCAAAGGCAGTTTACTCACTTAGCAGGAATACTACAGAAGGTAAAGCTGTTATCTCATTTTTTTTGCTCTGTATACATGCTTGCAGAGATGGCTTCCAATAAAAGCTCCGCCTTGACAGTGTGCCATGATCTGTAGATGTTCAAACCCAGGTGTTAAACAGTAACTCGCTGCCAGTTTCCAGCAGTGTTATTCTACACCCAACCACATCATCTGAGTATTTCCCTCTGGTTTAATGTCTGGTACTTTAGGAGCCATAGGGTCTGCTAGCTGTTTTAATCTGGATAGTATTCTTAGTATTCCAACTGCTCATCCATTGCAGTAAACACGTTGATCAAAAAGTCAGAAGACTCTCATGCTGAAACGGATGATAAATAGCCAATTGGAGACAAAACTAAAAAGAAAAACTATCAGAAAATGAGTGGGGAAAAGGCAGAGATAAAAGGGCAAGAACAGTATGCTGAAAAGACTGGACATAGAACAAAGCACATGTTAACAAACCTTAATTCTTTGAGCAGTCTTTGGTGATGCATTTGAAAATGACATAAAATCAAGACTTGGAGGCTTCCTGTCATATTGATTTAGAACTACACTGATGACTTCAAAGATTACCTAACATTGTTTTGATGTTCTGTTGTGATGCTGCTGCCGGTAGTTCACCAAACAATATGAATCAGACACATTGAGACAGAGCCTATAAGATTTGGGGTCAAACTGAATGTTCCCCAGATTTTTGTACCTTCTTTAATCATGTCTTCTGTAAGGTCCCAGTTCTACAGTGCAGGAAGCCATCTTCAAAATCAAGCAGAGTAGGTGGCTTGTGATCTCTCCAAATGTTGAGGAGGAAACACTGCTATGAAATAATCATGGTCATAATACCAGGTAGACAGGGAAAAGCTGAGCACCTTAATATGTACACTGTGCGTGGGGCAGGAAACATAGTTTGCTTCCTTTGAGAAGACAGGATTCAGCAGAGTGATGCCAATATGGACCTAAGGGTGATAATTTGTCTTAAAGATGGGATAGAATAGGAAAACTCATAGCTGTGCTGCCTCAGGGACAATAATGTATATGCTGTATTCTGGAGCAAGTTTGATGCTATTCTGTGATAAACAATGCACATATCTGTGCATATTTTGGGCATACTGTGCTGCCCTTTAAGTTACTTGAAAATGTAACTAATTTCTGGTTTTATCTAAATGAGGAATTGAAGGTGAATTAAATTCAATAAAATTTTAAGGTGGATTATTCTATGTTAAACATTTGGGTTTATACTTTTGTGACACATGTAAAATGCACTAAATTATGGCAGGTTTAACTGAGATAATAGTATCCTCCCAGAAATTTTGCTGATCCACCTGCAGTCTTTCAGATTACCTTCTTCCATATGTCCTTCTGAAGCCAAGGCCAGCTTTAAATAGACACTACCTCCTCCCAGTAGGACACAAAATGTAGGTAGTTCTGTAAGAGATTTATAAGCTGTAGAATAACAGGTTGGAGTGATCTAGATAGTCTAGGCCTAAAATGCTTGTTGAAATTCATTAGGTGGGCTGAGAGATGCATAGGGTCACATGTGAGTGAGATATTCAGGAAAATCCTTGGAGGTTTATGTCTGCGCTGGGAGAGTCACTGCTAACACTGACTAGTGCTGTGTGAAATAGGCAGCACAGCTCCCCTGTTTATTTGGAGGTGTTTGACTCTCTTTCCACCAGATGCAGCTACACACTCCCCCTGAGCACAGCTCCCTCCACAACTTCCTAGTGCTTGAAGAACAGGATGTTGTTTTCCGTGGCATTATTTTTTGGACAAGGAAAACATATGAGAGGACCCCTGCGACTCTTGCCTAAGTTGGTTCAGAAGGACCTCAGTGAGGTTTGTTTTCTGGTTGTTAAGATCTGAGTTTTCTTTGGCTCCAGCAAATCATGAGAGCTGGACTACTGCAGGTTGTAGAAATGTTCTTTCCCTGGTGGTCTAGCAGTGGATTGAGAATTCCTTTGAAAATGAATATTGTTTAATAATGCAGGCTTCTGGGACCATTATCCACACAGTTTGAAGGAATGATCTTTGGAAGCTGCAGTATATGTACCCATGATGTAGCACTCTGTGAATCAGACCTCATGTAACAGCAATGTTGTGTTAAATAGAAGAGTTAAAAATAAATTATCTCTAGAAGAAAGTGCTTGTACTGAATCTAGAGGCTGAATATGGCACTTTTCTCTTTAGGTCTGGCAGAGAAATGGGTCAGAGTTATAATATTTTAACAAAAAGGAGGTTTGTCGAGAAAAAATTGAATCATTAAACTTGCTATGGCAACTGAAAGAAGTAAAACTGTTTCTTTGCTGTTAAGTTTTTCTTTTAGAAAGGATCTGTGCCACAGCAGTCACTGAGAGTTGAGAGTTTCTGGTTTCTCAGTCTGAGACAGGATCCATGTCTGGAGCTGTCTGAGAGCACAGCATGATTTCCTCTGTGGGATAAATTAACCATGGCTTTGTGCTTGCACACAGTGAGATCCCTCACTATCATCTGTGCCTGTGCTGAGCTAAGAATAGAAAAAAGCAACATCAGCAGTGCTGTGGGAAAAATACATGACTCCAGATGGCTGCTGATAAACATTTTTCTTGTTTGGGATTAATAATAAAATAGTAAATAATAGTAATTTCTCATCCACATCTTAACCTACATGTCTGCTTAGCAGCTAGGAGAAAGTTAGGCTGAAGTCTGTCAAAGGTGGATTTTTCTGGATACACCTGAGAAGCTATCAATAAATAGTTTAGTTGCCTTGTAGGGAAAAAGACAACCCACAAAGAGCTGGGAGTTTTCTTTGTTTGTTAGTTATTAAAAGGCTTTGAATTCCCCTCTTACCCCTTCCATTCTGCTTTATCACATTCATGTGCTGCTGAATAAAGAACTATTATTTCCATTGTTACTAAGGTTTGTATCCTGTGAGATCATGTTAGGATTTCTCTCAGACTTCTGAGAGAAGCTTCACTCTGTCTCCAAAGAGGCGAGTGAGACGAATCCCACATGTGATGTATTCATTTAGCTCTACAGGCCACATGTTGCATACAACTGTCCCACCAATGTTGATATGTTAAAAGCCAAAACAAATTTGAGACCCAACTCAGAATCAGGCCCAACTGGGGAGCCAAACAATGACTTGCATTCTTTGTAGTTAGTCTTGACAGCAGGCTACTTGGTTAAAGCATATGTTTGCATTTCCTAATTTATTGGCATGCTTTTAATTTGGATTACTAATTCTTCAGAGAAAGAGAAAAGAAAAAGAAAACATGGCACCCCTGTGGCTATTTCATATGTTTGCTCTGTGGGGATCAAGTCCTTGCTCTGAAAGATAGTTCTGTCCTGTCCAAAGCAGGATGGGAAGGAGAGACTCTCACCATGATTGAGCCAGTTGGTTGCTTCATTGTGCCTGATGGCTTTGGAATATTAAGCAATATGCCCAAGACTAAAGGCAAACAAGCTCTTTTGTTCATCTCTCAAATGGAGGTTGGGAACTCTGTCCTCTTGCCTATAGTTCAGGACAGTTTTGATCATCTAGCCAGCATACTGGCTACAGAGAGGTCAGCTTCCACCTCCTTCACAGTCATTATTTTAAAATTTACAGAAGTATGATTAATTGAAATAGAGAAAATAACTTCTTTTCCTTAAGTAACAAGCAAGTAATAAACTGAGTTACAGTACCAATTCATTTGTGATAACCTGTCTCACAGACATTGCATGAATATAAAAGATTGTGTAGATGTGATATAGAAGAGATTTTGACAGCAGAGGGTGTCTGTAGTATGTGGTAGCACAGCCTAGTGGCACAGGTGTTTGCACAGGATATTAATAAATAGGGATAGTATATACAAGACTGAGTAAGAGCCTGAATTCATTTTCTGACATATGGGTGGGTACCTAGGAAGCAAGGCCATTCCTGGGTTAATGTATGTGTCCATTTCCTTGAGTCCCTTGTCTCACCTTTGCAATATAGCTACTGCCTCTTTGCCAAGTGAGAGAGGATGATGAAGGACTGACCTGGTAGCTCTGGAGAGCTCTCACTTTTTGGCTGTACAACTGGTTGTAGCTTTTCTCCTCTTCTGCTCAGTCCCCACTATCATCAGGGGATGATTGTATGGACCAAATCTGGCAGAGTATGCAGAACAGTAAGTACAGTGGTACTGTCATTTCTGTGGCACGTGAAACTTCATCTGACCTGCTGAGTGCTGCTTGGCATCTGCAGTGAAAGGCTAATGGACAACCTCCATGCTGTTTCTTCTGCTGGGAGGGGTAGTAGCTGTGATTTTCTGCCAGGACTGACTCTGCACTTGGATTTTATGATGTATTTTTAAAAAAAGTTAATTGCTTCTGGGGGAATCACTACTGATATCTGTTACATCAAAACACCTATTTGGGCACAGCTCCTCTCAGTGTTGAAGGTGGGTCTGAAGCCAGCAGTGTCTCAACTGCTTGTGCTGGATAAGTGATGACACAGTCTAGGTAAAAATGCCAGTGGCTCTTCCTGCCTTTAACTGCCTTGATTAGCTAGTACAGTGTGGAGTACTTCAGCATAAAAACAAATGAGACATCATAATACAAGCAGATGAGAGCCTGGTGACTAAGGCACTGGCTGGGAATATTGTCTTCAAGTATTTGCTGGAGGCCATGCTGAAATTCAAGACCTTATCTCCCAAAGCTCAATAAAGTATGTTTGCCATCAGTCTCTCACCCTTCAGCACATTGCAGCATCTGTCTGAGTCTCCCCCTGGAGTGCTTCTCCATTACGTTTTATAGTACAAGACAGAGAGACTCAAACTGTTTGACTTCTTAGCACAACAGTCTCACCACTTAATATTGTTACAGCTTGCAGTGAAACTCTGTGGTGCCTATAAAATATGTGTGATAGCAAATGACTCCAGCAAAAATATCAAGAAAATGTCATTGCATTGAGAAAAGGGGCTAAGAGCTCCTCTGTCAAAAGGGGAAGACAAAGGTAAACATAAACATCACTGCTGCATGATTCTCAAACAATGGGAAGGACATTACCCACAATAGCCACAAAATGAAGACAGTCAGTTCCTTATGCAGTGTTCCTGGGAAGTTAATATAAAAAGGAAGATCTTAGTGCTTGGAACGACTTGTTCAACTATAAAAATCACCAACTTTTGTCCTCTATCCTCTGCATAATTTTCCTTGAGTATTTCTATCATGCATTCATGAAATTTTGAATATAAATTCAGATGGAAAGGAATATTCTCTTTCTCCAAGAGAAAAGTTTAACATCTCTGTGTTGTTGTGACCTGACTGGTAAAGATTAGTCTTGGTGGACTGATGCAGGTGACATTTTGGCACAGCACAAGCAACACTCATTTCAACATCTAGCCTGAATCCTCCAACATTGTGAAAATCTCTTTGCTGTACAGTTTTGGACAAGTAATCAACAGTATCATTTATACAAGGATTGTAATGGCTAATTGGAATGGCTGAGGAAAAACCATGTCAGTAAACAATGCTCGTAATCAGATAACACATTCTGAAAATGTGACTCATTATCACAGGCAAATCTAGTTCATGTCATGCTACGGGTGACTTGATTGTCTGTAAGCGGGATAAAAAAATAAGATTGTTTAAATGCAGCTTCAGGGAGTGCTATGTATTTTATCTCAGTTTCATCTGGTTTCCCATAATATCAAAGCTGTGTTTAGTGGATGGAGATTTACAACCAGAAAATGATATGTGTAGCTGAAGAATGTGAAGGGATGATGTGCCTTATAGAATTAGTTATCATTGCTGGGGAAGTAGAGCTGGTTTACAGCTTGCTTCTTCCCTCTCCATCTGGGACTGATCTGTGTCTTTGTGTTGTATATAGGAAATGTTCTCTACAGTTCTCTGAATGTAAAGACTCTGTTCCAGGCACTGTGGTGCAGGAGATTTTGGAAACCTTGACTTATGCATAGATAATAGTTAACATGCACATTTTTAGAAGTATGTTTTCTTTACCCTGTATTTTAAAGAAGTATACCTAGATTGACTCAAGTGACAACAAAGGAATAATTATGGATGCATTTTCCTCCTGCTAGCCAAGGCTAAGTACACAATATATTATTTTGTTTTATTTTTCTGTTTCTATAATGAATGCTACACAGCAATAGAAATTACTCTGCTGAGAACAGGAATTATGTCTATTCTAATGAATATCTAGTGACTAGGAAACAGACACAAGGCTATATAGGCATTTTTGTTTTAAGGTCCTGGTGATTGATAGCCAGGCTATAAATGGATAGTGATTTTGGCAGATCAAAATGGTTGGTGGCAGCAGGCATTTGCAAGAGGGTTTCTTGTATGGCTGGCTGGTAGCTGGTCTTTTGAGTGGACCTGTTAGTTATTATCTAAGCTACATGTAACAGACTTATTTTTTGATGCGCTGCAGTCATTTGCCTTAGGTAGGTCAGTTTTGGCTTATTGTAATTCAGAAGTATCATTTTTATTTAGGAATGGGCTCTAGATTGGGAAGAAAGGCAGGGTTCTTTTGATTTTCCTAGCAATTTTTGAAGTTGTCTTTTGTTACTTTTACCATCTGTCAAGGACAGAGAGTAAAGCTGACAATTAGATGCGTATCTTAAAATATATTTTCCATGTCACTCAGCTTAAAAGCCAAAAGTAAAACAATCACTAGATATGGTATGTAAGAGCATTCATTAGCACCATTCAGGATCAGGGAACTCTTTTTTTTTTTAAGAAGATATTTGAGGAACCAAAATAAAACTGCAAGTAGGCTTCTTGCTGACAAGTTGCAGGTGTATGCCACATGCCCATATTGGAAAAAAGATGCAGTTATGAAGGTCTTGATGACAGACAAGGGTCTAAAATGCCTTCATCTCCAGGTTTTAGCCAGTCCATCTGTTTTTTATTTGCATTTCCTCCAGCTAGCAGAGTTAGTATTTTCCAAATTCAGTATAACCATGCACAACTCTATATAAAATTGTTTTTTTTTTTTTTTGCTTTGTAACATCCATAGGTTAGTAAGGTATAATTTAAATTAGGAAAGTTTATGGTAACTATGTAATAAATTTTAAGTCAGTTTTATTTATTAGTTTTGGAAAAATGAGGGAAAAGAGTGATGGGATTAAGGAAAGAGCACTTTCGCTCCACTTTGCTAAAATAAGTAGAATCTGCTTATGCCTTAAGAGTACCAAAAAAGGTATTTCTATTTGTCGCTTATTGGTACTTCTAGCTTAAAAGATCTGTCCTTCTTTGATTTCATCCTCTTGAGGAAATGTCCATTCTTAAGGCTAAAAGACTTCCACACAGTTTGGATTACTCCAAACAGCTGCACCCTGGAAAAATTCTCAAAGGCACATATTCAGAGGGCAGAAATAATAAGGCAACAGCACTTGGGAAATATCCAGCCAGCACTTTTGGTACTGTAAAGTAAATTTTGACAACCAACTCATGAAGTCACATGAGAAATGGCATTGTTTCCCCTCCCACTACTGACATGAGAGAAATTTGTTAGGTTTTCTTTGAAGACCTCTTGTTTCTTATGTGATTCTCAACAGAATCGCATGAAGATAGATAAACAAGGGCTTCTCCACCTAAAGAAACAACTTTCAAAGTGAATTCTTAAAGATTTGGAAGTTTTTCTTTTCTGAGAAAAAAAATATGTCTCTTGATTTCAAAAATAATTACAGAAAAGTAATAATTCTACACTGGAAATTAGTCAGTTGAGCTTTTTTGGGGGGGTGTGTGAACAATTAATTAAAAAATAATTTTGAAAAACAATGGTTTTATTTATTTGAAATACTGGAAAAAATTAGTTGAGGAAATGTAAGCATAATTTTCCAGGAAGTGCACAAAATTTATTGTCATATTTTTTTATTTAAACAAATTCCTCAAGAATAATTTTGAGGAATGGAAAAAAAATCTGTAATTAATTTTACAGGCAGTAAAATTAGATTCAAACAGATAGCATAGTTGTAACTGTGTAAGAGTCAGCAGAAAGCATCCTGGAATGTGGCAGTGTGTGTTATATTTCTTTCAAGAATCCTCTCTTTTCCTTTTGTAGGAATAAAGTTTTCTTTGTCTTGATGGGAGAATGCAGTGCTTTTGCTTTTTTTCTTCTTTTTCTTTTTAAAGTCTGTTTTCCTGTGAGGTAATGCTGGCTTTGATGAATAGAGAAGAATTGTATACCCATGTATCTGCTTGCAGGGGATGATATGTGCAAGATATTTTGTACTCTATAATACATTCCATGCTGCATACCATAGGGTGTTGTTTAGCAGGTGGCAAGTATAAGGAGTATACTGAGACCAGAAGTGAATGAAAGGTTATCAAAGTGAAATGCTGACCAGTGATGTTTGTTCACTTCAAAGGAGTCCCACCGGTGTGGGCCAGGGATGAATGGTGAAGTTACAGACATTTGAATGAGTGTGATGCAGATAGTCATGATGACAACACTGAACTTATTGATAATAAACCAGTGTGTTTGACAACTGTCAAAGGAAGAATGCCTCCTCAGAGTTGAAACTGAAATGTTACCTATTGGAGGGTGTGTTTCAGTATTGTTACTGGCTTTCATGGCTGTTTTGATTGTTCATTGTGGAGTTTTGAGCTCTTGCCTGTGAATCCACAAAAACATGAATTCTCTTGTGCCCACATACGTTTGAAATAAGGAAAGTTGAAACCATGAGCAAACAGGTTCTATCTCTTATTCTTTAAGCAATGACCAGCAGTTGTGTGAGCTTAAAGATTGCTGTGTGACTGCAGTGGAGCACCCCTAGTTGCATCTCCTAGCCCAGTGAATTGTTACCTCAGCTATTGTTTTATTTCGGAGGTTTAAGTGGTAGTTTGTTTTCTTGTTTTTTGTTTGTTTGCTTGTTTTGTATTGTGGGTGTTTTGTTTTTTTTTTTGTTTTTTTTTTTTTTTTTTTTTTTTTTTTTTTTTTTGTTTTTTTGTTTTTTTTTTTTTTTTAATGGGCTGCATTCATTCCTTGTGCAAAGGAGTGCCTCACTATAAACTTTCTCTTCCCCACCAGGCCTATCCTTGCACTAACGACAAGGAATGCGAAGTTGGCCGGTACTGCCACAGCCCTCACCAAGCCACGTCTGCGTGCATGATGTGCCGGAGGAAGAAGAAGCGCTGCCACCGGGACGGGATGTGCTGCCCCGGGAACCGCTGCAACAACGGTACGGCTGCCAGCTCTGGGCTTTTCTGCAGAACATCAGCCTTCTTGACATCATCTGTTTCTATGAGTGTTCCTAGCAACAGTATTTTTTCCTGGGTGATAGCTCTTCTTTTTCTAAGCCAAGAAAACTTAATTGTCTACTTTGTTCCACTCTGCCTAATTTTCTTCAATAGTATTTCTATGTTTAGGGTTCAGGAGGTACTACCAGTATTTTCTTGTATTTTGTGGTGGAGAAACACAAAAATGCTGCCTAAAATCACTCTACATTTAGTGTAGCTTTGATTCATTGGAAGACTGCACAGAAGTCATATTTTAAGAAAGCAAAGGAGACTTAATGAATCTTGAATCTACTCTCCCTGAGGAGATTTATAACCATACTGTCCGCATTTCCATGGAGACTGGAGAGAGATGTCTGTAAGGAGCTCTCCAGGGGCTCAGACCATAAAGCCAAAGTGAGAGACTGTCTGACAGTGAGTGAAGCAGAGCTGTGGTGAGGCTAAGTGCCAGGAGCCAGAGGTGAATGTGTCATTAGAGCAGAGCTTCACTAAGGCCAAACCCCAGTGCTTTCATCGTCCTGACCTGGTCAGTGCATGCCTCTCGGCTGCTTTTCCTCTTATTCAAATCTTTGAGTGGCTGTCTTTTCCTTGCAGGTATTTGCATACCAATAACTGAAAGCATCCTTACTCCTCACATCCCTGCTCTAGAAGGGCCACGCAACAAGAAGAATGGTCATTATGCGAGCAAGGATTTGGGATGGCACAACCTGGGGAGGCCCCGATCCAAGCTGTCACACATAAAGGGTAAGATCACATTTGGACTGGACTGCTCTGTTCCTTCATGTCATGAATCATGTTATTGCTGTTAAGATACAGCAGTGGAAACCAGAAATAGGCAGTAATTTCACAGGGAGTGAATGTCTATTGTGAGATCACAGCATGACTCAGAAAGTGATGTAATGTCAACTGACAGTTCCTGTGATTGAAACAGCATCTGCTTTCTTCTCTGTATCAGATGTGGACTGACAATCATGTTATCAGTTGTGCAAGACTGCAGACATCCTCCTCTTGTAATAGCCATGTAGTTGAACACTTCTAATTCTGCTTACAATCCTGTAGCTGAATTTCTCCTTACTTCTCTTCTTACTTTCTCCTTTCTTCTCTTCTTATGGCAGGTCTCATGAATTACCCCCTTGAACCTTCCTAATTAAGAATTTCTCTTGTGTTTACATCCTTCAAATAGCCACAGGTGGAAATATCACCTCTCCTTTTTCTCAGTTCCATTTGCATAAGTCTGCACTGAATCTGTACTTTCACATTTTTCCATGAAATAAAATAATTTGGTTGCTCTTTTTAGGACATGAAGGCGATCCCTGCCTACGGTCATCAGACTGCATTGAGGGACACTGCTGTGCTCGCCACTTCTGGACCAAAATTTGCAAGCCTGTGTTGCATCAGGGGGAGGTGTGCACCAAACAGCGCAAGAAAGGGTCCCATGGACTGGAGATTTTCCAACGATGTGACTGTGCCAAGGGTTTGTCTTGTAAAGTATGGAAAGATGCCACCTCCTCTTCTAAATCAAGACTTCATGTGTGCCAGAAGATCTGAGTGAGGATTGGGAAGATATTGTTAAGTGACTGTGGCTTTATGTGCTTAATGCATTATGGCATGGCAGAAAAAGGGGACTGCAAATGAAAGTGGAATGGCTAAAGTAACAGAGTATGAGTACAAGTCACACCAAATGCATTTCTTTTTGAGCTCGTGGTAAACACAAGTGTAGCTGGAGTTCACCTACCACGTGGTTTTCCTGTAAATAATTCTACAGTTTGTGGGAAATGCTAGTATGCAAACAAGTAGAGTGGAAATGAATGTCACTTACCTTGCTGTGTTGTCCCATGATGTTTCAGGGGTTCAGTGTTAGGGCTACAGTGGGTCTACAGTGTGGTAAGCATTTTCTACAGAAATTGTATACATTGTACTCCTATAGGAAGCAGTGCACGCCAGGAAGACTCATCTGTCAACACATCATTGCAGGTGTGAGAAATTGAAATAAAATTACTGTGAATGTCTACATGCCCTCGTTATTCAGGGCTGACATTCAGCAAGGAAGCACTCCTGCAGGACAAGAGTGCTATGTTTTGCAGGCCCTTATGAAGGTGAAAACTGGCCATCCCAAAATTTCAAGAGAGCAGCAGTTTATCTAAGAGGAAGCATTTAAAAAGAGTTTTGTTTCCTATACATGGGTAAATTGAAATGCTTTATGTAGTTCAATGTCATAGTAAGGCACTTAATTACTTGTATTTTTCTCAGTTTACTGCTAATATACGTTGGGTTGAACAGATGAAGCAAATATGTGTGCATGCTGAATCCAGAATTATATACAGGCAGTTCCTCATTAGTCCTAAATATACTTTACTTGCCTAAGCATTCTTGCATTATAGACATTTCCAAAAGAAATAGCAGAGTGTTGAAGTGCTTAACACAAAGAGCTTTGAAGTTGTTTCTCTATTGCTGTTATAATATAATATATTCAACACCTCAACATTTTTTGAGGTGTTTCAAGCATACTGCTACAAACTCAAATTTTTACATCTTATGGTACTCTACAGCAGTATAATGGATTTGTTCTCGAGACAGCAGAGAAAGAGGAGTTGAGTCTTGTGAGCATCTCCTCTCCTGCAGAAGAGGATGTAAGAAGATGGCATGACCACAAATGACTTGTTAAACATCATGTGATGTCACAGCATACCAGCCTCTAGCATGTATTCAGCCTGAAACTGATGTCCTGTCACTCTGGAGTGTTCTGCCAGGAATGACAGAAATATATAGACTGTGGAAACAGCTGCCAACCCTACGTTGTTTGTGTACTGGTTAAAAAAAGGACAGCCTCTCTCCTGTGTCTTGTCTCACAGGTCTTTTCAAACTTTAAAAATTTTACTTATTTTCAAATATTCCTTTGTATAAACTTTGGTAAAGAAACTGATATTACTTTAAAGAAGTCTAATTCTATAATTGACCTACTGCTATGTTGTAATTACCCATTTATAATTACCCATTTTCATGTTCTATGGTACAAAGATAAAAAGATACTTTTCTGTTTATTCAGTTCTGCACAACATGGGTAGGCCAGTATGTAGTTTTACTTTGAAGACCACATTGCCATTACCTGACACATTTTTCCACCAGTGGGAAGCTTTAAAGCATTAGCTTAGCTACACTACTTGACTCAGCCTTCCTAATTAGAACACAGACCTCATCTTCAGTGCCCTTATCTTTCACAAGAGTCTAAAGCAGAAGAGTATTTCACACACCTCCTTCCCTACTGGAAACAACTCTTCTTACTCTAGCATTTTCCAATATCACTGAAACAGGAATAAGGCTCAGAAACTGCAAAATACTAAAAAAGTCCAGAAACCAATTTTACAAGTTTTATTTACACGGATGCAACACATACTCAGAAGAGGAACTCAAGTGCCCTCATTGCTTAAGTGCTCATTACATATGAAAGAAAATGAGCAGGTGGTTTTCAGAAATGGAGTCCCAGCATTTTTTAGCTCTTCTTATTGGCCTACCCGCCATTTTGCTCTTGCAAAACACAGTTATTTGGGATAATTTATTTACAGGAAATGTTTAATGAGATGTATTTTCTTATAGAGATATTTCTTACACAAAGCTTTGTAGCAAAATATATTTGCAGCCTGTTGAATTTAATGTAGAAAAATGTATAATAAGATTAAATATATTAAATTTCTTTTCACATTCCTCCCCAAGTATGTTACCCATATTCTTTTCCTTACTTGCTGCTTAAGAAGAATAGTACTTTACAGAAAGACAAGCAAATCAATTGAGAAAACAATCTTGTATCTTAGCTATGCAAGTAAAAACATCTGATTGTACTTGTGTCTGTGTGTAGGCTGAGTTCTGGTAAAGAACATGAAGGTCATCTTAAAATCCCCAAACATCATTTCTACAAAACTGGTTTAAGTGACAACTACCTGTATGCTTCTCTTGGGTTGCTTTAACCCTAAACACTCAAGAATGCATTTTGAAAATAATGCACCTGGTTGTGTATTGTAGAATCAACCAGGTTAAGTAGGAAAGGTATCCAGACACATTTCCTGGATAGTGATACATACCAGAGGGACTCATGCTGGATAAAAGTGGTATTCAAATTACATAGCATTTTGTTAGAGGCTAGAGCGTGCAAATGCACTCCTGCAAAATCTATAACAAGCAATTCTGAAATGCCAACTTACAACATCAGCTCTAATAACATGAAACAATCCATGTGACACAACTGTGAATACCGTTAATAAAACCAGCCAGGTTTTGATCCCAGGAAAACTCCTGCCGAGGACAATAAATATTGCAAAATAATGCCTGTGGTTATTGAGCAATGGTCTTGATATCCCTGTTAGTTGTTTCTGGTAACCGTTTGCTCCAACAGCAATGGGGGATGGAACGATCTCCAAGTCACACAGCTGATTGTATAAAATGAAAAGGTTTAGCTACTGTCATTTACAATATTTGGTTGGTAGGCCTTTGAAAATTCCAACACTTTTAACATCAACACAATAAAGTTGTGAGCATTTTCAGTGCCCAATGACTTCAACAAAGACTGCCAAAGTCTTCAGAGATTTGATCTGGGAACAACAACAATAGGCACAGGCAGTTCCTTGCATGCCACAAATGCTGAGCCACATAGCTGAATGGAGTAGCATGCAAGCAGTTTCAAAAGACTGAACTTTGGTTGTTTGGAAGACAGTCAGTCAATGTTTTGTGGAAATATACATCAGTTTGAGAATAAAAGAACAGCTAAATTTTGGGATAATTGCTCTCACTCGCTCTGTCACTCATCATGGGAATTAAGAATGAGTTTGGTTCAGAAACATTTCAGAAATCTGCTGTCATGACAGAAGTACACAAGATGTTATTGCTGAACAATTCAAATAATTTCCCTATTAGCCTAGAATAGCCTCAGCAATGCAACATCTCTTTGGAAATACTTACTAACTTTCCTAAAAATAATGGATTTCTACTTTATAACTACGTATATTTGATTTACAGTATAAATGTGGGTGTGTAACTATTACTGTACTATTTGCTTTGTATCATTTTGTTTTCAACCTATAGTATTTATGATTTTAAACATTTTTTAATGAAAACAATTAAAATTATTTATCTGCTTCTATAACAACACTTTCAACAGCATACATCCAGCATCTGCCACCTAAATTAGAATTCACTGAAATTTAAGCCATCTTCTGCACATTCTGACTTTCCAGCTCATTGTCTCAGCAACAGCAAAATAGTCCTCACCAAACACCATAAAATATCTTGGGCAGAGGCTGAGAAGAGACATTCCTAAACTATTCCTTCCCTCTCTGCTTTCACTTTAGAGCTCTGCATCATCACCCCCACTAGAAAAAGTAAGTGTTATCAAAGAAAATTTGTATTTTTCATCCCTTCCAGTTTGCTTTCCTTCTAGGAAAGCCATTTAATAAAGAGATCCCAAAGGTCAAACCCACAGAAACTCATACAACAGAGGCTCTAAGCTCAGGCTTTTAGAAGTTTTGAGATCTATCCTCTAACTTTCAAAAACTTAATTGCTAGGAGAATTATGTAATATCATGACCACGTATATAAAAAAATAAAGAAACCTTGTTCTTTGGATTGTCACTCACATGTTCTGGAAATAACTGCCCACAGTGGTGGAGTAAAAGCAAACACTTCCTCTTCACCCAGGCAACCTTACCTGTAGTCCCTGACAAAGGGAAAGCAGTTGTTTTGTATTTCTTTTGCTCTGGGCACAGTGTACACAAAGGAATCATTAATTTTGTTTTATAATAAATTTATGGTTTCTTACCTTGCTTACCAGTCTGAGGTATGATATCTCTCTTTTGCTGCATTAGACAGGAGTGAAGAAACAGCCTTAGCTTCAAGGTCTGTGCTCCCTCATTTAAATCCCAATGTTTCACTGAAATAAATAAAGACTTTCAGCTCAAGTGCCTTATCAGCTAATACGGTTTTTCACATACTCATCACTACCAAAGAGTGCTTACAGTACAACACAGACCCTGTATCCATTCTTACCATTTGTTTATGTTTAACTTTACCTGGCTTCTATGAGTTACTGAGAAGCCCTAGATGTCTGCTGCAGCCCACTCTCACTGCTCTGCCAGCTTTACACAGCTCTGCTTTGTGGCAGAAATGTGGGAGGTAAGGGGAAGCCACTGAAAAAGCTGGAGGTAGCAAGGGAGGGAGCCAGCCCAAAGCTTGAAACGCTGGGTACAGGGGGCAAGCTACCTCAAAAAGTAGTTAGAGGCTGTTGCAAACACTGTGAACATTAATGGTATCCCACACCATAATTAAGAGCAGGGAAAGGCAAATGTCCTCTCTTGGTTCCTGAGCCATGACCCCGCAATACTGATCCAAAGAGTGGAGGCATGACTCAGGTCCCTCAAAAGCTAAAGTGTTGAGCCTATTTCCCCTGGAAGTAGTATGCCTCTCACCTTGGTCTTCTGTGTATCCAGATCCTGGGAATTACAGAGGCTTTGGATTCAGGCACATTGTTTGGATAACACTGCTATAGCTCAGAGTCTGCCTGAGCCTAGGGATTCCACTTTAAGTCTGTGCAGAAGGAAGGAAGAGGCAAAAGCAGGAGACAACTGCTCTTTACAGAGCTCCAGCTGGTCCTGGAGCTATTATTTTGACCACCACTGACCCTGATGGATATATAGCATTGGATAGAGCTCATTGCAAATTTGTTTGTTCTGGCAGCTCCCTGTTTTTTTTTTTTTTTTTGTTGTTTTTTTTTTTTTTTTTTTTTTTTTTTTTAATTGCTTATTGTTATAGCATGAGTGTCAATTACTTATTTACAAATGTCTGGTACCAATAAACTCTGCTCTTTGCAGTACCAGCTTGCAGCTTGATTTAGAAGTGGTTTGCTGCCTGCCAACTTCCTGAAGCAGAGGAAATAATCTTTTAGAGGAAACTAAGATTTTAATAAGCACAGGGGTGGGTTTTGTTTAATTTTTTTCTTTCCTTTTTAGGAAAAAAAAAAAATATTTAGAAATAAAAGAAGAAACGCCATTAACACACAAAGATTTCTTGACACAATTAGTAGTTTTAGGGTCTTTGGCAAAGTTTGTACTCTAATTGTCCACTGCTGTTATCAGTTGGATGAAGAGTAGTTAACAAAACAGAATTGTATACCAGTGTGGTTGCTATGGTATGGTTATTCCAATTTTCTATTCCTCATAAGTTATATATTTCTGAGAGTATCTTATTCAGCAATATTCACCCAAACTTGCAAACTTTTTTTTTTGTTAAATCAAGTATTAGACATTTAATTATTCAGTACAATTTTAATTGTAGGGCTCACAAGAATTGTTTCTTTCCTTAATGAAGGTAATATATACATCAAAGTATATAGATACACTGAAAGTACTGAATGACACAATGAGTTCTGGAAGAAATTTGCCAGGAATTTCGGAATGCAGCACTCTAATGAATCCAGTGACCACCCAAAGCTTCAGAAAAATCCACCTCAAAGTTTTTTGGGCGATGTCTTTTTGTCAATATCTAAGCAATTTGGGATATTGCAACAGTGCTTAAAAGAAAATCCTAATGTATGTCCTGTCAAAGGGCAGTTAACTCTTCTGTTTCAAGAAACATTTCACTATTCTGTGAAGTTCAGAAGGGGGTGATAACTGTCCTTACCAATGCAGCACACTGACAGCTGGTAATACTGTACATTTGGAGATCTATTGGATTAAGCTATAAAGACTTTTTAATTACTTGAAAGCCAGTGCTCTTCATCCTGGAGCTTCCTTCCAGGAAGGAAGCTCCTTCCAGGAGCTGTGTGGAGATCAATGCTTATGGAGGGAACATTCTACATGTCATAGATTAATTTCATTAGATGAATAGAAATAGAAATTTCATTAGAAATTCATCAGGATGGCTGTAAATAACTCTGGAGCAAGAGGCCTTCCCTCTGCTACCACAGCTTCCAGTGAGAACTCAAAACGTATCAAAACTTATGAATTCATCAGATTAATTTTGATTTCTGTGCATCTCTGGATTTTGCGTTTTGGCAGAGTCAGATGTGAAAGTGCCAAAATACAATTATCATACTGTCTCCAGCCTGACAACATTTAGAATCTCACAATAATAAGTGCCATTACAGAACTTGTTTCCATGAGATTTGCAGCTCAAAACTCAGACCCAAAATGTTCAGAAACTTTGAGCAGAATGCAGAATTCCTTATATTTATTCAATTACCAAGTCTGAAACGTGTTGAGATTCCCATGTTAGAAGCTCTCGTAGAAATATATCCTTATGTGATTGAATACCATATTGTGCAATGCACAAAGTACATACTCAAAAAGCAGAAAAGATCAAATTAAAAAATTTTCTTTCCACATCTGATGCTGAAAACTAAAAGTCACCCATGACAGAGTGCAATTATTCAGCACTCAGCTTGTATTGTACAGGGACTGCATTAATGATTCAAACCAAAAATAGAGAAGTGAAGAAGTGTGTCAGCATAACTCACCTGAATGCTAGAGTGGCACCAAGACTGTAATATTATACATAATATAATATAAAAATAAATATAAATATATAACTATATAAATATATAATATATATGTAATAACTAATCTTCATGCCCCCCTCACTAACTAATCATTGCACTGCTGTATACCTGTCAGCATTTACAGTAACAGGATTTCACCCATGTGGAAATTACTTATTGAAAATATTTGGTTGTAAACAGGCAATTCCCATCCTGGTGCCATAAACCTGTCCATTAAACTTGTGTGTTGACAGTCATTACTATCATTAGTGACAATCTCTCTAATTAGGCAATCAGGAAGACACTTATATGAAGAAATGTTGCTTTGCATGCATTCATTTTAACAAAAGCTGTAATTACTTACCTATAATAAGAGTCAACTTCCTTGGTGTTGCCTTTCCCATCTGGACAAAGAAGTTCATTTTTACATGACCAAACATATTTAATGAGCTTCTCAGCTGTGTTATCAGAGCAATTTTACATGTCCTAAAAACAACACAGGAAATTAGTTTTCATCTGAGCTCAAATCGAATTTTATTTTTGATTATACATTCACATATCTGCATTTTTTAAAAAAGATAAACTGTTCTAATTTTCAGACTGTTTCAGGTTTATTCCACCTCTGACCCAGTTTCAGAATTTAAATCAAAGTAATTGCATGGAATGTAGAAGTAAGCAGAACTGAATGATCATTTCTAATTTCTAGTGAGCACTAAAAAAATCAAGTAGACAAACTGTCAGGGAAATGTGAATTGAAGCCTGCAACAGCTTGAAATAAATGCTAGAATTCCTGTTTATTTCAGTACATTCTGAGTGTTTCCTTAAATACATATCTGATATACAAACACTTAGAGTATATAGAGGCTGATTTAGCAACTTTTCCCTCCCTTCAGTGATCAGGAATAACAACATTACAGGAACAGAAATTAGTTGCGGGAGAAGATTCATGGAGGGGAATAAAGAGGTTTGGTTCAAGGGTTGAGGGTTTATTGACTTTTTAGAAAGAAAATTACTGTGAAGATGATGATGAAATGCTATAAAGTAATGAGAGGTGGAAAGAAGGTAACCTGATGCAATAATTAAAAATTCTTCATGTTAAAAAGAAGCAGTATCTCATCATAATACTCATGTGCATAATGAGATACTTTATTTTACCTACTTAGCCCATTTAAACAGTCAAGAATACTGTCCTAAAGCACAGCTCACACATGATATCAAATAATATTTCCCTCAAAGTTATTTCACTTTGAAATCACTAAGATATAAGGTGGCTTGTTTCATGTTTAAATACATCTGTTCTATCCCCATATGGTTGAAATTGGATTTTTTTTTTTTTTTTTGTCTGGGTGAAGAAGACACATCTAGCCACTCACATTTCAATTAATCTAGGGAAATTGGTGAGACTATTGAAACATGCACAGAAACTGCTGAAGTGATCAACAGCTCAAATCAACTTCATTGACACATTAATAACTGTGGAAACACTCAAATACTGTAGTTTAAAGCTCATCAGAACTAGAACTTGTGGCAAAATCTATGGAAAAAATTTTTTTTTACTCTTTTACTGGTTCCATTTGAGGCAGTAAGCAGGTTTTTTTATTAGTGATTTTTATTTTTGAATAGCTCTAGATAAAAATTCCTTTTGAGTACTCCTTCCTGCTCTGGGGCCTCAACATAAGAAGCACATGGACCTGTTGGAGTCAGTCCAGTGGAGGCCATGAAAATGCTCAGAGGGCTGGAGCACCTCTCCTCGGCAGACAGGTTGAGAGAGCTGGAATTGTTTAGCCTGGAGAAGAGAAGGCTCTGGGGAGACCTTACAGCACCTTCCAGTGCCTGAAGGGGGACTACAGGAAAGCTGGAGAGGGACTTTTTACAGGGACAGGTAGTGACAGGACAAGGGAGAATGGCTTTAAACTGAAAGAGGGCAGGTTTAGTTTAGATATTAGGAAGAAAGCCCTTCTTATGAGGGTGGTGAAGCACTGGAATGGTTTGCCCAGAGAAGTTGTAGATGCCCCATCCCTGAAGGTGTTCAATATCAGCTTGGATGGGGCTTTGGTCAACCAGAATTCATGGACGTGTCCTTGCCTGTGGCAGTGGAGTTGGAACTAGATGATCTCTAAAGTCCCTTCCAAGCCAAACAATTTTTTGATTTTATCCTTAACCAAGTGTTTAATGTTGATATTGCATCTTTTTTTGCAACAAACAAACAGCCCACTACAACACTGACATTTAGAAAGTTTCCTTACATGATAGCAAGAAATGTAGACTCCATGCCTCCCTAAGTCACAGGAATGGTCTCCAGTTCTTAGCAGGGAAATATTAGCAATGAGAAATTAATTGTAATTTCCCTTCTGTTTGATATAAGAATTGGAAAACACATTTTCTCTAGAAAAAGTAGTTTGGATTATCCCTGGGAACTTTAGTGAAAAAGTTTACTAGAAGACTTTTGTATAATGTATTAACAATAAAAATAACAAAAACAACAACAACATAATAACAGTAATAATAATATTTTTCTAGTTTGCTAGAAGATTTTACTACATTTTTAAATATGTTATTTTTAAGGCTTAAAAATGTACAGGACTTAATAAAGGATTTAGCCAAAGAGAAGACCTGGCACAGGATTCCTTTCAGCAAATTTTAATCGTCAGAAGTGTCATGACAAGGTCATACAGACAAGAGACAGTGAAAAAATAATTCAACTGCCCCGTGTGAGAGCCGTCTTCTGTAGAAGACTGCCTGGTGCTTGGTGCTTGCCTCTGTTTCTCCACTGAGTAGAGGGAGAGCTTCAACACTGAGTTCATACCACACCTGTGGCTTTCAGATGAGTAAGGAACAGAGAATGTGAATTGTACCCTTTGTGCATAGAAGGGAAAGGTTTAAGCAGTGTATGCACAGCAGGAAGAGTGGGTCAAATACTGCCTAAGATCAATAGTTGAAGATCTATCATTATCTATATTTTAACCTACCCATATCTCACATTAGCATGGTGCAGTTTTTGCACCCACCTAATGAATATTTTATAAACTGCCTCTCATTGCATCTGGTTCTTGATCTGTTCTTCAAACCTCTAACAGAGTACAGTGCTGCCTTGACCTTCAAGGGACATCTATCATGCCCTCCTGAGCATCCCTCCCTCCTGGCTCTGCCTGATGATGCTCTCCTCACAAACTAATCATTAAATTTTCAGCCAGAGTTTTGCTTCTCATTAACCCCTTGTTTCTGGAAGGCACTCCCTGTAGACACCAGGATATCCACAGGCATCTTTGACATCAGCTGAACCACCAGCATGGCCCTGTTGTTTTGTTTTTACTTATTCCTCCACCACTCTGCAGCCACCTCTCTGAAGTCTAAACCCTTTGGTGCTGGGCTGAATTTTTCTTCTGTATTTGTATAGCACTTAGCACAAGAGCATAAAAATTCACAGACAAAAGTCTATTACCGTCCTTATTTTTACTACTATATATATATACATTTACTACAAATTTCAAATGGGATTATTCTGTAAACCATTCTTAGAGCCAAATGAATACGCAGCATTGTCCTGCCTCACACTGCAACAATTTTCAAGTTGTTTCATGACCCCCACCATGTTCAGAAACCTTAAAGTAGGAAGTATGCCTGTTGTCAGTAAGGTGAAAAAGAATTAGGAGTTTTCAAACCAAAAAAGGCAAGAAACGTATTGTTAAAAAAAAAAAAAAGAAAGGAAAACCTCATACTCTGCATAAAGGCGATCCTAATACAAGCTCTAGGAAGCTTTTCAGTAAGAACGTGAATCAAGCTGTGGCTATTCTGGAAGACATGATGCAAACACAAGCAAGCTGATGGCCGTTCCTCAGTGTCTTCTCCCAGGGAGGTAGAATTGCTGGTTCTGCATCTGAACATTTCCATCTACAACAAAAAATACTTTAAAAATATCTTGCCATCACACTTGATATCATGCCAACTGCAGAAACTCTTACTATCTGCTGTTCCCATCCCATGAAAAACATGACTTCACTATACTGGGATTACAAACTGCTCCTCAAGCAATGTGGTAATTTAAATTCCATTTCCCATATGGACAAGGCAAACAAGCTGTAGATGGACCTTCCAGCTATTCTTTCTTTTTAATACCTGATGCATGATGGTCATATGCTAAACTCATTCGTCAATCTTATTTTTTTATCTATTGCCTGGAAAATACAGCAACTTAACCCTGGACGGATGGAAGGGAGACTTCAGGGCTGTGAATTAAAAACAGCCTGATTGGAGAAGTGAGGACAGGTGCTGGCTTTGGCCAGCTGAGCAGGTGGAGGAACTGACTGGGAGCAGGAGGGTGATAAGAACAGGGCACTTTGTGTAGGCAGTTTCAAACCCTGTAACCCTTCACCTGAAGCACCCTGGTCAGAGCCCAGCCATGCCCAAGGAGCTCCACCTTGTCCTGGTGATGTTCTGGTGAAGGCTCTGCACACTCAGTGGTCACTGGTCTTGGACCTCTTCCCAGAGACATCGAGTTCTCAGCTTCAGTCCAACTGGCAGTCTCAGTTTTGCTCTAATGAGACCCAAGGTGGAAATAAGCTGGAGAGGTGCATTCCTGCTTTCCTCCTGACAAGTGCCTCTCAAGGGAGCTGCTTGCACACTGCTGTGACCATGTGAGCTGAGCCATCAGCTCACGCCACCCTGGGATGAGAAAAGTGACACAACCCAGCCATCACACAGCACATGGGGAGGGGTCTCCTCAGGAAAGGAAGAAGCCATGTGCACCTGTGGTTTTATTAGGAAAAAAAAAAAACAAGCCTTAAGGACCATGTTTCTATATAATTAAAAAAAAAAATCAACCTCTTTTAAATATTTTCAAACACTGACATCATGTTTCTAACAAAAAATAGTGTAGTTCTACTTGTATTAGTTTTGTCCCTCAGAGACCTTTTAGTTGTATTTCAAACACATCTGAGCTAGGAAAACCAAGGACGAATTCAAAAAGTCTGTATTTGGAGACACAAATTGGGAAACAGTATTTTGGAAATGGATTTGATTGGTGAAAGACAGCCACTTTAACACAATATGTAAAAATGGGTTTGGAATATACTAGACAATAAAGAGGGTGAAGAAAGATATTTGCACTAATTAGCTGTTCTAAAGCAAGGCATGTTCTTAGACAGAGTTTAAAAACACAGATCCAACAATTTAATTTATGTATTTTGAGCTTAATAAAAAAGGCTTAAGCTTTTAAATTACTTTAATATTATAGAAAAAAATTCAAGAGCTGGATTTCTACTGTGTTTTTTTTTTTTTTTTCTGTATAGGCAGTAAGTTGAACTAATCTTTTCTTTGAATGAGATCACATTTTAAATGGTTATAATGATTTAATTGCATTTACAATTCTAGGAAAACAAACAAACTTTCCAGTACTTGTTTCTACAAAATAAGTGTTTTGCAGAGACAAAACACTTAATATAGTATTCATAAGTCCTAAGATACCAGTCCTGAGATGGGGGGCATTTTAAATAAGATAACTGAAGATGATGAATTAAGTGACACTTACAGAAACATTAACCTTTTAGTAATTGTCCTGGCTTTTAAGCTGAATTCTTCAATAATGTACATTAAATTTTTTTTTTCTTATGACTGCTGTAATTGTTACATTGCTGTTGCAACCCTTGTATCTGTTGCATCATTAGCAGATATATAGCTTCAGAATTGCAACTTGAATTTAAATCTTATTGATAAACTTCTAATAACCTGGGTATAAAAAGAGTCCATTTACTTTTGTAACACTTATAAACCCTGCATATCATGCCACACTTCTTACTGAAGTGGAAGATACACTCTGCATGCTTAAAAGCCTGACTCAGGTTGGGAGAGCAGCTTCTCAAGGGCTCGGTCTGGAGGAAAGGAGAGGGGGGGAGTCCTGGTGCCACAGCCCATTCCCCACCTGCAGCACGCTGTGCCAGGGGCTTGGACACCCTCTGTTAAGGGCAGAATGTTCCCCTCAGACAGGATTTCCTCTGACTCAAGCCAAAGAAGCTTTGCAAAAGGAACTTTGTGGAGTCAACAACCAGGCACTGACACCAGCAGAGAAGCTGTAGAAAAAGCTAAAGCAGGAACTGAAAACATTCTCTCTATTCAGGCTGGGCTTAAGCCATTCTTGATGCTTGATCCAAGCTTGTTCCAATCTCATCTCAGTCCCTCCACGTCTGCAGTGCTCCACAGCCCTTATCTTCTTCTCTTTCCCTATTGTTTACTACAAATTTCCCCTATTCCTTGTCTTTCTAATCCCTAAACAATATTCTTCTGCCAAAAAGGGAGAATTAACATGCTATTTATCATCACAACATTAATAGCTATGTATTACTGTTCTCCCCCTTTTGTCTATTCCTATACTACTCTCCAAGGCAGGAAGATTGTCTCTTACCCTACCCCTTGTATCGTGTCCAACAAAATGTGCCTGGTTTTGGTTGGTCCCTCATAAATAACACAATCGGTAAAATCTCTGCAAGAAGAAAAGCAAGGAAACTTCCTCACCAGGATTTTTGATGATGATGAGATATTTTCTCAAGCTGCACTCTGACAGAAAGTACCATGGTCTCACTAAGTCGAAAATTATATTTTTAGTCATTTGACTTAAATAGGTGAGTTGTCTATACTCATAGCACAGGCTATAATTCTTTGCTCATGGCCTAATAAAATGCTTCAATTTCTGAAGTTTACCACCTTTTCTTTTTGAATTTCTTTTCACTACTCAGACAGTACAGCTACAATACTTTGTTTCTTGAAAACCTAAAAACTAAAGCAACCTAGACTTCCATTTGTCCCAAACTCCTGCATGTCATTTTTCTAGGACATTTTTGAACAGAATAATTACACCAAGACCCAGATAATCTATGTAACATAAGGAGAAATCAGACAGTATGAGAAGAGTGCAGCATTCTGGAAACCTGTGAAACTTCTTCCAAAGAAGCTATAAAAACAAACTGCCAGCAGTGCTTGCCAGGTTTCCTAATGTTCTTACCCATTATCTCTCTCAACAGGCACTTGAGGCTCTTCAGAGCTTCCATTTGCCCCGACCCTCGTTCCTGTGCACGGTCCTGCGCAGCGGGGACTGAGTCGCCCCTGTGGGCACGTCTCACTGCAGATCCATTGCTCAGCTGCTGTGCCTTCCTTAAGCCATGACTGAAACTTGCAGCAGAGACCATCTGGCTCCTCAGCCTTCTGCCTTCTTGATTTGCCCTTCCCTGAACCGTCTCTCTTTCCCTCCCATGGACACTGTCCCTTTGTTATTACCTGCAATAGCCACAAGCCCTGTGGGTTTTATGCTCCTGGCCAGGCTTCAAGTTCCAGCGCTTCCCTTGCTTCTCACCCTCTGCACACTAATCAGGGTTTCCCAAGTGGGGTCTGGGATGTAGATGCCTGTTTAACTTCTGTCCTCAGCATTTCAAAACCATTAGTCAGGGCCTGGACTGTGGCCATCAGAATACGAGCACTGTAAGGTAAACAGTAACTCCCATATTTTCCTCACCCCCTGCATCTGGAAGACAAATAATGAGTCCCACAGTGTATTGTTTATTCTCATCCCATATTAATTTTAGCTATAATGGTCAGCTACTAGCCTTTTCCTGGATATTAAGTGGAGCACAGCAAGGTACCAGAAAGCATGGAGATGGGTACCATGAGATGGGAGTATGGCCAATTTGTACCCTTCACACACTTCACCATATTCTGAACTTTATCTCCAACTAGCAATCCTGGTCATTGTCACTCTAATGAGTTACCTGTGACAGTCTGTATTACCTGCAAAACAAATGCTTGATCCAGACCAACCTGTGGTCACAGCAAGCTTCTCTGAGTTAAACCCCATGAAATCCCTGGGTGATCATGCCTCTACCTGCATTGCTATAAATAACATCCAGCCCAACTGTTAAACTCATCTGCAAGCACCATGCCTTCAGCTCATCGCTGTTAATTCGTTCAGGCTCCCCTCTTCTTCGTTTTAGGTAATGTCAGGTTGCTTCTCCCTTGGGTGAGATAATACTGTGCTTAGTAATTCCCAGTTTGTGGGAAGGACAGAAGACAATGGGAGCTTGTAGAAGACAGAGACAGTCAGAGAAAACTTGAAGACAATCTGCAGTTCCCCTGTCAGTCCTAGGCTTGAGACTATTGGAGTCTATTGGTTTGCTTAAATTTTCTTTTGGCAACAGCCCTTTCCTAAAATGTCCATAATTTCTTTGATCATTTACCAAATCACTTTACTTCTGTATGTGCAAGTTGCAATGCTTTTCTTCATTTTAACTTGTCCCTTTGCTTACCAGTATCAACTGTTATTGAAGTGCAGCTTTTAAACTGTGCTTACATTTATATTACATAACTTGCATAAAATATACTATAGTTTAACAAACTATGTTAAAATACAGATTGGTGAAATTACATAAATCATAATAAATAGCCAAACCAAAGCTTTAGGGTCTCCTGTACTCACATCTGTTCACCTAACAGACCCACCCCCTGTCTTCATCATAATAATAAATCCTGGTCCTCAACAAGTGCCAGTGAGACTTATCTGCATGCAAATTGATTTGTTTTCATCAATGCACTACCTAATCAAATTCTGGTATACATTAATAGTGGTCTTCATCATTAAAAAAAACCAAACAGTGAACATGTGAAAATGGAAACAGATGTTTTCCTAACTACCATAATCAAGAAGACCAATTTAGAGAGTAGAAATAGTTATTTGCATGGTCATCAATGATGTAACAGATCATATATCTTCTGCGACATGTTATAACAAATACCTAATTTTTTTGCCTTAGGATAAAGGATAAGGTGTGGGTATTCTCAGCTCAGTCAGAGAGAAAGAGAAAGGTTTTCTAACCAGGCAAGAGCCTGGGAAACAGTTTGGAAAGAATGTAAATAATTCTCTAATCTATCTTGTTATTCACATTGTTTATAGATATGTTCTGCTACCGTGCGTCATTCACTGTACACCAATGGTGTGACGTTTTTACTCTAAGACCAATGAAATTAGTCTTCTCGATGTTCCCTATAAATAGAGCGGTGCATTTGAAATGAAGAGAGAGTTCATTTTCTTAACCTTCTGATCTGGAGTTCTCTGTTCCCATCCTGCTCAACAGCGTCAATAAGGCTCTTACATAAATAGACTGGGGAAAGACCAGTGAAGGAATTGTGCAAAAGCGTGATTTTTTTTCAGTTTTATGCTTACGTTGTTTTCAATATTGCAATCTTCATCATGTACTGGTAAAGAAAAAAAAAAAAACAAAAAATGTTATAAAGGATGAAATGGTATTTTTGACATAATCTATTGCTATTAAAAAGGTTATAAATCATAAAAGCACTGAATCTTGATTTGTGCCCATTCTACATGCAAAAAATTGGCTTTGAATACAATGGAAATCAACCCCTTCTTGGAATAATATTTTTATTCACTATGTGTTCATTTGAATCATTATTTGATACTTGAGGGTATCACATTTTTATGGAAAATCAAAGAAATAAGAACTAAAAGCAGAGAAGTGTAATTGTATCTAATATTTCAACAGGAGGCAAGATAAAGACTTATGCCTCAAGACTCCATGGTCTAAATTACTGTCACATCTCACTCACTAGATAAAACATGCAATCTCTCCTCGTTCCCAAAGAAGTATGAACATAAGACCACAGACAAAAGCAGTTTTACTAGGAGAGGTCTGCACAGAGAAAAGTTGTTCCAAAGAGAGGCTTGAATGACACAAAGAGAGATCCTTGGTGCTTGACAGATGGAGAGTGGGACGGCATCATAAAGATGTTAAGCTATGACAGAGAGAAAATAATAAAATCAGAAAGAAGTCACTGGCGGTCAGCAGGGAAGAGCAAGTAAGTGCTCTCTGGGGATGTGCACCCCAAGCCCCTAGAAGTTAGCAGGAGATTAAATTCATCTTTTTGTAACTGGAATATAGACTGAAGCCAAATAATTTTGCCCTTAGCTTCAGCACTGTCAGGATTTCCGCTTACTTCCATGCATCATCAGCATAAGAATACATTTCGCCTTGGTGCTAAACTGCAGTCCACACGAGGACATGTCATCCAGAATCAAGCTTGATACTAAACTATGCTGATTTATGATATGCGTAGATCCAAAATTCTCAGAAAGAAACCTTCAGCTCAGAAATAATAGAGGAACGTGTAATTCCTGTAAAACATCTAAATCAAGCACTTACACGAAGAAGCCGGGGTCCTGACAGCACTGGGGGGAGGCTAAGTCCTTAGTTCAGGGGGTCTGAATCATCACCTGGCAGGTCCCCTCCACTCTGCAGGAAGCACCAGCACTGAGGCTTGGCAGCCCCTCTGCCATGTCCTCAGAATGCCCTTTGTCCAGATAAAGAGGTAGCAGAGGAGATCCTCAGGATTTACTGAATGCTTTGCTTTTCCTCTGAAGATTACGTTCTCACTCTCCCACAATAAAGTTTAAACATATTAATGAAGAAACCTACATAAGTTAATATGAACAGAACCACAGTCAGCTCTCAATTACACAGTTTGAGTGTTACATACTTTGTGCATGGAGCACAGAACAGCTCTGGCACAAGCATTTTACTGGATTTGCTTCCCTAAGGAGCAGATTCACTCTCTCTCTCTACTCCCCACAAACGGATGTAGTAATGAAATAAGCTATCCCAGGCCAGAAAATGCAGATGTGCTGCTCTGCGTGCTATTGACACCCAATGCCGCGTCCAGCAAGAATGAAGCCAGAAATGTCCACCACACCCAAACCGTCTCTGAAGAATCAGATACGTATGCCCTTCCTCCACCAGATAAAAAACCTAAGAATTATAGGTTTTATTAACTGCTTTCTCAATTTTTTTCCTTCTTGTCTGTCAGCCCATTTATCTGAATGAAGGCTCCTCTGAACACTGTTTCTAACAAAAACTTCTTCTCAGAGATACTTTATATTTTTTCAAGAATCACACTTTGGCTACTGCAAGGTCCACCTTCTGTTTCACACACTGCTCATCTTAGAATACAGCAAAAAGCAATAATGATTGTGGAGAAAGGAATGCTAGAAGAATGATAGGAGAAGAAGTGATTTTCAAAAAGTAAAATAAACAATTTCTTGAAGTACAAGTCCTGCCGCTCCTCTTCTCTCCCTCTCCCTCCCTACCTGCTTCTATCTCATGCACAAACACTGTACTTTGGATAAGTTACAAAGTTTTGCACAGAATGAAGAGCAGTTATTCTTACTGACAGTACTATATGAAGCCAGTAACTAGGAGTAACTGGGGCCAGGTCCTTTGGGAAAAAGGTCAGCAGAATTCCAAGGTATTTTTTCTGTCAGCACTAAGCAATCCACAGGGAGTCAAAATTTATCATTATACTGGACTCATGCTTGAGCCTATCAACTTCTTCTTCCAGGAACTTTGGTCCGTATATAAATATAGACTAAATATATTCTTACATGCTGAAATGCTTGGCTTTTGTTTTTGCCACAGGCATTCAAATATAGTTATAAAACAGGGAACACGAGGAAGGATATATGGACAAATCAGAATGAGTGTTTAAGACATAAATCTATGGTCTAGGAAAAAAAGTTTTTCTTTAACCATGTGTAACAGATTATGAACCTGATTTTACTGAGAAATTATATTTACTCATTTGACATTTGCATGCAGCATTATACAATTAATCTAAGTTTCTTTATAAAATAAATATAAATTTTCAATCATATGATTCTGTGAACACAGATTTTATGGAGACACACAGAACAAAAGAAAAAAATCAAAACTCTGTGTAGAACTGCACATGGTCCAAAACCTACAGTGAAAATGCATATGGGGCTTCATTGCTAATAAAATAATATGACAATTATTATGAAGCCTGTGCTCTCCTTCCCTCAGAAGAGGAGAAGGAAAGACAATCCTGAACTTTTGCAGGAACACCCAGAAAACCACCTCAACAACCCTGTGCTGGGTTAGAGTTAATTTTCTTCACAGTGGCTGGTATGGGGCTGTGTTTTGGATTTGTGCTGAACACAGAGTTGATAACATAAAGACGTTTTTGTCATTGTTGAGCAGACAAAAGAGCCAAGGCCTTTTTGTACAGCCACGCTGGCAAGGGGACTGGGGGTGTGTGGGACTGGGAGGAAACAGAGCCAGCACAGGTGACCCACACTGACCAAAGGGATATTCCAGACCACATGGCATCACATTCAATGTATAATGTGGGAGGAAGAAATAGAAAGGGAGGGGTGTTTGGAATGATGGCGTTTGTCTTCCCAAGTAACTGCTGCACAGGATGGGGCCCTGCTCTCCTGGAGATATCTGAACACCTGCCTGCCCATGGGAAGCACTGAATTCATTCCTTATTTTGCTTTGCTTGTGTGGGCGCCTTTTGCTTTCCCTATTAAACTGTCTTTATCTCAACCCATGAGGTTTTGACCTTTTACCCTTCCAATCCTTTCCCCGATCCCACTGGTGGGGGAGTGAGCGAGCGGCTGCGTGGGGCTCGGCTGCTGGCTGGGGTTAAACCATGACAAATCCATACATTCCCATGGCATAAGGTAACCAGTTCCCCTGTGTACAACTTCCCCTCAAATTCACTCCATAATTCTTTTTTCTCCAAAAATGATAAAAAATTTCAGCCTAGAGAAGAGGAGACTGAGGAGAGACTTTATTTTGGGTTTTAATGTCCTCACAAGGGGAGGCAGGCACTGATAATCTTCACTTTTGTGACCAGTGATAGAACCTGAGGGAATGGCATGAAGCAGAGTCCCAGGAGGTTTAGGTTGGACACCAGGAAAAGGTTCTTCATTCAAAGGGTGGTTGGGCGGGAACAGGCTCCCGAGGGAAGTGGTCACAGCACTAAGCCTGTCTGAGTTCAAGAAGTTCAGACAATGCTCTCAGGCACAGGGTGTGATTCTTGAGGTGTCCTGTGCAGGGCCAGGAGTTGGACTCGATGATCCTGATGGGTCCCTTCCAACTCAGCTGATTCTGTGATTCTATGACAGACTAGCTAGAAACACGGAAACTCAAGGGTAGCTAATACATCCTCTTCCGTTTTAAAACCAAATCAAGACCCACAAATGTTCTCAGGTCCTCAAGCACTTGCTCTAAGCCACGGTACAGTCATATACTTTTAGTTCGGCATCAGTCCAGCAAAGCACTTACACATGCACTTTACTTTGAGCACATGAGCAGTCCCATGGATTTCAGTGGGACTTCTCACAAGTTTGATGTTAAGTCAGGGCAGAAGTGACTTACCTGGACCAGTGCCATAAACTGGAAAGCTTGTACTGCTGAGACTGAATATTTTCATGCATGAAGTGCCTGTCCTATTTTGTGGGAATGGATACTTAAAGATAATGCTAATAATCACAAGGACCTCTGTTATTTCAGGTACAGGAGGGAATGGAAGATTTTTTTGGACAAAAAAGAAACAAACATCCATCCAAACTGGTACAACAACCACTGTCAGGTGTTGCGTCTGTGTTTCCTAGGACGATGAAAATAATATTATTGTGTTTCCACAGCAACACAAATGTATATGCCATGATGCAAAATACATTCACAGTATGCAAAGGAAAAAAATGTCTTATATATAGTAACATAACAGATGAAAGATCCCTATCCAGCTCAAGGACAGTTTTTCTTCCCAGTAACCCACATAAAATAAAATCAATCTAGAATTTACATTTTTCTGTTTCTATGCTGTGTACTGACACAGATCTACTGCACGTCCATGAAGCAACCCACATTTTTTTTATTTCAAGCCCAATAGGTGCTTTACTTTGTATGGTTAATGAAGGACATCACCCAGGAACTGTTTTCTTCCTCTGTTTCCAAATGTAAATTGGAAATGCTTTCTTGACCCATTTATTATTTTTAATTTGAGAAGTGTGGGACACTATAGAATGGACAAATAAATAGCACCATGAGCAAAAAATGAAGCTTGAAACTGTAGGCACAGTGATAATTGACTGGGTCTTGGCTGTCAGACTCAGCCCTAGAGGATTCAGCACTGCTCAGGTACAGACCAGCACTGTGATTCACACACAAGTACCCAGCAAGGTGTGAGGGGTGCAGCACACACCAAGTTTTCCAAGAATCAACACCTGTGAAATAAACTCAGTCCTTGGTTGGATTTGTTGGTTTTATTAGAACAGCCTTACAGGGAAGATTTATCTGCACAAAGGCTATGCCATGCATATGCAATAACTCCTAAAAACATCATGTACAAAAAGGTTGCTGTTCATATCCCATGTACCACATTTTTCTTCAGGATGACTCTGGCAGACAGAGAAAAACTTTATCCATCACCTATGAAAAACCACAACCAAAATTGTCACTCAATCCTTAGCAGAGGTGCAGTAACTGAAAGGTATGGAGATGAAAGAAGTGATTTTTCCCTACAAACTCATCTTTCTGATGGTGCATGTGACACTCTGTTACTCTAAAACCTGTGAAGAAAAGGAGAAATTGTTTTCATTACTACCAGACTACCCCCAGTTGAACCTGTGCACCTACAGGATCTTATAAATTGTGAATGAGATATAACTGAACCAAATTTATTTCTGCTTTCAAAAAGTCATAGCCAACATCTTCTAGGAGTCAGTTCCTCATTGCTCTGTTCCTGATTTTACTATGAAATGTCAGCGTCAGGTTACAGCAAAACTGAAACAGAACTGTGGGACAACATAGGAAAGGTTGGCTGGCTGAACTATTTGTGAAATATAATTATTTCATTTTTGATGAGAAAAGAGTGATCAGGGTCACAGATACAAGTATTTACAAGTGCAAACTATTATCCTAAGAACTCTAGGATTTAGCTAGGGAAAAATACATTTACTGGAATGAACACTGACAAGTAAAATATTTAATCCCTAAAGTTTTATTTCCCCCTAACATAAAATAATATTACTTTGAATGGTCCATAAATAACATTAATGGAGAGATTTTGAATGGTAAATCTCTAATGATATACGAGAGAGGACTTAAATAGGTTTAACTGGGCTCTTTCTCAAACTTGGCAACTGCATTACAAATGGTTTTAGGGTTTTTTTAAGCAGCATTATAATCTGTTATCTTTTTGGATCAAGTCCTAAAAAAGCTTTTTGTTCCAAATTTGCAAACACCACCAATGCAGAAGCAACTAGAGGAAAAGCATTTTTTGGTGGCCCTACCAAGTTCAGAGAAAACATCACTTTAGTGCTCTGTGGTGTGATGGGAGATTTCTACAGATGCCAATGAGTGGTTATGCAAAGCTTCAATTGGGCTTCAACACATGGAGTATGTAAAGAAAAGCTTTGTAGCAAACTTCCGCCAGCAGAGCTGCTACCTGAGCTCACATCTAGAGCCCAAATGGGTTAAATGTCGCTTTTTTAAAATTAGTGTTCCGATAGAGCATTACTCAAAAATAGTGTGAGATAGTCAAGAGTTATTGATCACATTTTAGTAAGTTAAATAAGAGAAGCAAAAAGATGGAGAAGAGTTTGTCCAAATTAGCATAGGAATGCTTTCCTTCCCACCCTGTGCTGAGGCCCTTCTAGCCCTCAGCTCTGCGCCTCAAACAAAACTAGTAACACTGGGATATAAACCACAGGTCACAATTTGAGGTCATGTGAATTGACAATATTCCCCCCACACGATAATTTTAAGCAAAATAAAAATTCCATCAATAGTGAGTCATCAACAGAGGCTCAGTCTAAGATCAGAAACAGGACTAAAATTGTGGCTGGAGTAGGAAACAGCCCAAAGCACTGTCTTAGAAAGCGTGCAATGAATTTATGTGGAAAAGGTTTCGGCCGCACATATTCGCAGCAAAATTGTGCATTAATCTATAACCTTCTCTGGTTCACATGCTGAACAATCTTGAATGCAATAAAATAAGAGTTAAATTTACTGACCTGATGATATATGTATGCCAAAACTTACCTCTCTGAAAATATAACTGTCTCTAATATGATTTAGAGAAATAATTCTGAAAAAGCATGTTGCATATAAATAACAAATCAAAATCCCTCTAACTAGGAAGCTTTTAAGTATATAGAAGAAGAGAATTGTTCAAGAGTATAATTACAGAGGGAAGTTTGGTTTTTTGTTTTGATATTTATTTTGATTTTGGTTATGTGTCACAAAAAATATGAAAATTATTTAAATTTGTATTTAGCATGCATTATCTTGGTTAAAATGCCATACAGAGGATTTTACTAAGTCAACATTAAGATACCTTAATTCCAGCATTAGAAAGAAACACTATTTAAAAATACAATAACATTTCTACTCTGCTGTAAAATTTCTGAACTACCTAAATGTTATGCTTTACAAATATTTCTACACTGTGAATACAAATTAGGAAAAAAATCCACAATCAGAAATTCCACCTCTCCTCCGTCTTACAACACACACTTCCAGAGTAACTTTCTTCATCTTTATCAGCTTTTGTATCTAAATAATTTTTCCAAAAGGCTTCTACAGTATGACTCCCTAAATTGTGCATTAATCTCCTACAGATCACATTTTCAGTGAGATATTGAAATAAAAGCATTTTTGACTACTTAAAATGCTAGTCAACTGAAGTCCATGGTTTTAGTGCTAATAAAGATGAGTATTAAGTTAGGTACAACTTATGCCTTTCAAAATTCAAGGAAAGAGGTATATATTCAGAATTTAAATTGCACATTTACACAATCAGAATTTCTATACAAATGAAACTCCTGGCCAAGGTATTCTAAAATAACAACAACAATAATAGTCAGCTCAAATGAGATCAACTTGTACTTTTACTTTCTGTGCCTCGATCAGTAGTATTTATTCCTTTTTTATTTCTGTGTAATTAATCATCTAGAAAAACTAAACTCTGTCACCAATGAAATCAGCTCTAGCAAAGTCAAAATATTATTCAGTGGCATTTTTTCCTCCAGTTTTCTTGTACAAAAATTAGGAATTCCTCCACTGAATAGACTTACCTGGGTACATAGTCAGCATGAAAAAAGAATTCAGAGCCAGTGGCTGAACAGACTTTTTGCAAATGGGCGATCACTGCTGTTTATTTTTTTCACATAATGAAATGAAATTTTCAAGGCTTGTTTTTCTCTAATGGCCATTGCAGAATAGAATAACTTCAGAATCATATTTTTTTCCTTATATTTAAGTGCAGTATGGGAGAAAAACAATACTGAGGCTGAATTACATCTGTTAGTGATCATATAATTTCATATTCATATATAATCTTTGCTACACAAGATTTCATCGGTGGCTGTGCTTCATATAACAGCAGCAATTACTAAGAGAGTTTTAACACCCCTCCTAAAATCAAGACCCCTTTCAAAAACCAAAATAGATATATTGGAAAAAATGTATGCTACAAATGTTTTTATCAAAAAGAAAGAACTTTTTACATAAGTTTTCTTCTAACTTCTCGATCTACTTTTCACTTTACTTTTCATTTTTGTATTTTCTGTGCTTTTACCAAATTCTTCCCGTTGGTCTTGCAGCATGTAATGATTCCTTTGCTTTCAGATAAGGAAAAGAATTCAGGTTTTTTTTGCAAATTTAGGTGTCTAAACCAAAAATGCAGGCACGTGTCCAATCACTCGAGGAAAAAAGATATCTTCAAAGCCACTCAAGTAAATGGGAGGGAGTCATGTATGGTAACCCTGAATGGAGTATTTTGAGAAAGAATGAAAGAGAATAAGACTGTACATCTTTTAGGCAGAGTATGAAGAATGCAGACAGGAAAAGACAGCAGGCAGCACACTATGTTGAATGAAAGACTCATAGAGCTACTGAGAAAAAAAAAGTCACCTAACACATTTCTTCTTCAATTAAGGAAATTATGCATCCTTAAGGATGATTTAACATCTTCAATTTTGCTTCAAAGGTCAATCTATTAAATAAAAATTCTCTCCTACTTAGCAGAACTTGTATTTTTTACTAACTCAAAAGAAATGAAGTTGTGAAAATTAATGTGCTGTAATATAGATGCTCATCTTCTGATATTTTCATCTTCAGTCTCCATGGTGGAAAATATGGACACTTCGTTTGGCTATTCAAGGCAGTGACCTTAAAGCTAAGTACAACACACTTTTTTTTGAACACTGCTTCAATTAAAATACTTTAGCAGAAAGAAACTATGAAAAAATATGCCTAAATTATATACCCAGTTATATCCCAATGCTACAATTAAGCCTTTTGAACCACACAAGTCCCCTGAATTACATTTGCAAGACTCCCTGCAATAATAATTGATATGATCACAGCAGTTCCAAGCCATTTAGTAGAAAAATTAATGTCTTGGATTTAATGCTGAGGGAAAAAACAAAACAAAACAAAAAAACCCACAACAACAACAAAAAAACAAACAAACAAAACCAAAACAAAAACAAAAAAAACAAAACAAAAAAAACCAAAACAAAACAACTCACAAACACAAAACAGAACCCCAAAAAACCTAGACAAATAAAAATAAACAATCAAACCCCGTTATGTCATGTGCAATTTTTGATCACATTTGTAAGACATTGCCATAATCCTGATGTTAATACCTCTACTGAAAGTATTGAAGTAACTTTTCATGGAATAAAGAAAACTGTTCTGCCAGAGGAAAAATATCAGAATATGGCTTTTTTTTCTCCCAGTTCAAAGTCACTGTTCAGTATTTGCTGAAGGTTCGATTTTGCAACACCTTGAGCCTGATTCATTTGGTGCCAAATTCTATGGAACTGTACCTTTCCCTTCAGTTAGCTATTGGATCGTAGCCCATCACAAGACAAACTATTCCCTATGATTAACACTTGGGAAACACAGCACTCTCAGTGCCACAAAACATTTGTAGAAAGGATTAAAATGCTTTCAAGATGTGAGAAGTAAAATTAAAAAATGAAGCTTCAAACAGGGCAAGGTTACTTTTAATCAAATACATCATGCAGATAAAACCTTATTTTTATGTATTTGTTTTTGTTTAATCAGAAATACTGATCTGGTATTCCGGAAGATTAAAGCTTCCTTACATCTAACTATGGCAATAAATCATCTGTATTTTTAACACATTTAAAAGTGTTGAGTTCCCTGTGCCTCGGTCACACAAGTTCAGAATTTTCTTATATTTAAATTAAGATATTTGTCATTTCCAGATTCTTCAGGAATCTTCTCATAGGTCAGATTAAGATGTTTCTAGTGTGCCAGAATCATTATCTTTTTCTGGTTTTTTTGTTTAAATGAGGATTCCTGTAGGAATTGTGTGAAATGTCAGCATAAAAATACCTTTATTTCTGTCCTTTGACTGGAGCAGGGCAGCTTGAAAATTCCTAAATTCAACCGCAGCTAGCAGTTCTCGTCCTGCAGGGATTCCTGCAGTTCCTGTATTCCTGCTTTCACTTCATTTTTAAGCTGTTACAGATAACTTTTTATGAACTGATATATCTTCACAACTACTTTACAGGCATTTTGTGCTTCAGAATATTTTGCAGACTGAGTCTTCATCTTTCGCTCAAGCTAAGAAGTTTATCACATCTCCTTGCATATCTCTTTGTTTAGTTTCCCAAATATATTTTTGAGCTATTTAACCGGAAAAAAGCCCTAACACCACACCCCACAATGACCAGAGTGTGACCTAACTCACACCATATAGATCATTGATAGTGATACCAAAAACCTCAATATAAATTCAATTAGATAAAAATGGACTCTCTTCATATACTTAGATGTAGTAACTCCCTTGTTTTTCTAAGGCTTGCCTGTTAGCTGATGCTTCAAACCATACTTTGCTGCTGCCTTGTCTTTCAAGAAATCCTCCTTTACTTGCTTTCCCCTCCTCTATTTTCATTCCTCTGCCTGCCTATGAAGCACACTGTACTTACTGGTATCTTCTGAGTGTGCTGATGAAGCAGAGCCTGGAACCCACACTATGTGGGAGAAGCAGGGCTGATAATTCCAAATTGAGGGAGCCACATTCGATGGAAGTGGTCTGCTCAATCTGCTGATTTTTGATATTGGACCCAAATATCAAATATTACAGCATAAGTGGTGCACTTTACTCCAAAAAACAACTTTTTCTTCCGGCTCAGATCTGAGGACTTCACATCTGGTTTGAAATAGTGATAAAAAAGAGAAAAGAAAGAAGAAAGGGAAAAAGAAAAGAGGAAAAATGTGGAATCCAGGGAAAGAAAGAAGGAAAGGGGAAAACAAAAATAAATTAAAAAAGGAAAAATAAAAAAAAAAAAAAAGAAAAATGGAAAGAAAGGAAAAAAGGAAAACAATACAAAACAAAGTGGGGGGCGGGGGAGGGGGGCGGGGGGAAGGAGAGGTTCACAGCATCCAGTTCTGTTTTCCAGTCTGACGCAGTTGTGGGTTTGGACTGAGTCACAGAGGCTCCAGGAATGTTTCTCTCCCTGTTTAATCGCCACACCTCAGATAAGCACTTGCATTTAAGGGAATGAATCTCCCTTTGCAAAGCTATAAGAATCTTTCCAATTACACCAACAGGATCCTGATCAGCACCTTTATGAAGATAACTACTAGAATTGCTAAAAACATCCTAAATTCTATCTCTACATGAAAGTACTCTAAATGAAGGTACTTTTGCTGCCTTGCGAAAGACTTGTTCGAACTTGTGTAAATCAGCACAGTCCTTGGCTCACACAATTTTAATAAGACCCATGTGTATTTAACCAGATTATATGACACATGTTAAGGTTCATGTTTGATATCAAATTAAGTATACGGATGATTTATGGAAAAGAGTTCACCTCCCTTTCCCCCACGTGAGGTTTAAAGACTAATCTTCAACCAGATCTTCCAACACTTTCTGCATTTAGACCTTTCCCACTTGAAACCTTCAATGTTGTTTTTATTATCACAAGAGACCGATACCCGGCCTAGCATCTCTTATTATTCCCTTACCTTCTCTCCCTGGGAGAATGCATGAACCTAGCACATATCACTGTGATTACTGGATGCTGCTAAATTCCTAGAAAAAGAGCAGCATTGCTTTCCTTGTAGGATTTGATCGCACTATTACTCTATGCACTAATGTGCTGCTTGGCTATAAAGGGAATTGTTGAGTGGTTTCTTTGAAAAAAATCTAACATACCAATAAAACAAGTTCCATAAAATAAATGAACACCCACCATTAGCTCTTACCCACAAGGATCAGCATGACAGATGTATGAATAATGACAGGAATTTGGCTGAAATAACTTTGGGAGGCAAAAATGTGAGTTAACGCCTCTCTCCAACAAGATGCTGAGCTTTAGCATCTGCTATCAAAAGCAGACAGGTGATGCTATAGGTCATTCACTCCTTCTTGTCAGTTCCACTGACAGAGAAGCTTCACAGGTCACCAGGGACATTAACAAAAAATATCTCCTCAGACTGAAACACAAATTCACTGCTTCACCAGATAGCCCTTGGGCTTTCACTTCAACTCTTTCCAGGCAACCAATGCCCTACTTTGACGTGCACTTGGTCATTGTAATACTTAATACTTCTTATTTTAGCAATGTTTACCCCAGTGCTTTTTTTTTTTTTTTTTATAATAAAAGAAACTTGTCTGTAGTCAATACTGTAATGAAGTATAATTTTGTTTTTATAACATATGCATATTTTTTTCCTACTGCTTACCATCTTTCTTCAGAAGGGAAACTAACCTGGTGAGGACCGTGATGCAAAAATTTCCTTCATCTTTAGAACATGGTGCAAATGGGTACATTCAGGTATGTTGCAAATTCCTATAGGCAATGATGCCATTCAGAGAAACATTTTCAGAACAGTAAATACTTCTGAATATAATACAGATGTATTCATGTTTATATATGATCTTGCCAGATAAATTTGAATCAATGCATAGACCTGGAATTAATTAACTGTGTGTTGTTGCTTTCAACAGACCCTGTCCTCAGCAAAGGACGGCAGTCTCTAGTTCTACTTACGGTCTGATTTCTTACAGGCCAAAAAAGATGTCCCTCTAAGATTTACTGCCTGAATAGCCAGGCTGCACTGAAACCTTGGTATTTACATGGGATTTCAGTACATGCATATCACAAGGCTCATATCCCTCTTTTACAGATGGCTCTTCCAAAATAACCTGACAAGGGTTAAGTTCCTTGCATGCTGAGACACTTGCTGTCCTGTAGGCAAATATACTTTTATTACTTTCCTCTACTGTGTACATAGGATTTCTCTGCAAAGATGATATATTCATAGGGTCACAGGCTGTCTTTTTGTGCTGCATTTTGCTGTACTTCAAGCAATGGGAACACACTGAATAACAAGGGTGAACAGACTATCCAAATTACTAATAAATAGAAAATTCAAATTACTTGACAAAAAAAAAAAAAAAAACCAAAAAAAACCCAAACAAACAAAAAAAAAAAACAAAACAAAACAAAAAAAAAACCAAACAAAAAAAAACAAAACCACATAGGAAAACCTCGTGAAAATGCTGTGACAGCAAAAGACCTTTATCTGTGTATATACACATAAAATGCTTCTTTCCACCATGTATCTTGAGATTTGTGTCCCCTATTCATTATCTTAGAATGAATTGATCACAGACTGATTATATAGAAACTGTTTACTCCATAAGGTATCAGTAATGTTTCAACCTATGGGACCACTTTAATGGAATCTTGAACCTTTAGGTTTATCTACTTTACAATGTCTGTGAATTTATTGGCTTAAGAAAAGTTAGGAACAGCCCAACAATATTTTAGAAACCTTCTTTATGTGAGTTTTGCTCACATATCTCCATTAAAAGCAGATGCACAGTTAAATACCTTTTCTGGTCCTGACTTTCATTTGACAGACTAAGCCATTTTAGAACAATGCCCTATTAGTGCTAGCAATTTTATTCTACATGCTTTTCTGATAAGACCTTAAATGGAGTACGACAGTGCATATAACAAGCAATATATCCAAAGAATTACAGATGACGTTTTATCTGTTCACAGAATGCTGTGCACATTTCTTTAAACTATCTCTGAGAATCTAGTCGTCATCATACAAGTATTTTTCAAAATCTTATTTTAATGAAACACATTTAGAATCTTGTTTTAATGAAACACATTTTACCTTCTCATACACTGAAATGAAGTAAGAGTTTGCTGTACTTCTTGCTCCCCTTCAAGGAATCAAAGGCACAAGACAGTTTCATCACAAAACCAGTAGAATCAACTGCAATTCCAGTTGTCTGCCTCATCCTTCTTTCACTTCCCCTGCCTGACAGCAGGCCACTTGATATGCCCCCAGATGAAAAAAAAAGGTAAACTGCTTTCATCCTTAGATATCAAGACTTGATTTTTCCCTCACTCCTATGAACTGGACTTTCAAAGCCTGGTCAGCTAGCTGAAGTTTGCCTTTTTCATCGCTGCCCTTCCAGCAAACAGAGTAGCTGTAGGAGTTTAAAAATCTTAAATCATAGTCACAGCTGTGATGAAGCCATCTGTCTCCTTCTGTCATGGTTTAGAAATGGTATTTCCCAATTTAGTGTATTCACTGAAACACTCCAAGCCATGTGCCGCTTGCTCCTGCAGTGGCTAAAAAGGAGAACTGGAGGAACCAAAGGTAAAGAGGATAGGTTGACATAAGACCAATTTACTGAAAAGAGCAATGAAATAAGAAAGTGATCAGTGACAGCAACAGTATTATTAATAAAGTATACGAGAGAGGGGAGTGATTTGTTCTCCACACAGAGCCCTAAAACACCTGATTGCTCACTTCCCACTAAGTGACGGGAAGGGCACCCTTTCCCCACCCCCCAGAAAATAACTTTAGGTGCTATGGAATAACCTCCATGTCCTAACTATGCCCCCTCCTGACTACAGCAAAAATTAGCCCTGTTCTGGCCAGAACCAGGACACCTTCCAAGCCTGTCAGCCATAGAAGAGCTGCTGACCACACCTCCTCCATGAAAGCTGTGATGAGGAGGAAGGCAGCTGTCCTTCTCATTTGGAGACCTCACACTTAAACTCTCAGCCCACACACAAATGCAAGAAAGACAAGCATGACAGCAGGCTCTAATTCTGCAAACGCTTCAGCACTTGTCTAATTAAGGAAAGGCAGCTCAAGGTTTTGCAGAGCATCACAGGTTACAGTAAAAATGTGATCACAATCTACCTACAAGCAGTGTGCAGAGGACCAAGCCTACCACAGCATGAACAACGTGCAGCCACTTAATTTCCCCCAGCTCATATCCAAAATACAGATATGACCTGGAGGACATACATTGTCTCTCCCTTTATACAGCCTGATTAATCTGAAATGAAGTAACAATAACATATTTGAAACTTTCTTGTTCCAGTAAAACGTCTTTCTGTTCAATTTGTGATTTATTACACTTGAAGATGACAAAACTCTAAACAAAGGTAGTGGGAGGGTTTAAAAGATAAAAATAATGAATTTTTTTCCAAAAAACCCCCAGTATCAGACATAATTTTTTTGTAAACACTCTTCTAAAAAGCTTTTTACAAATATTTTGTAAAACCCCTACTGCCATGGGGACATCATTCAATATTCACAATGAATAAATCTATTAAAAGATAAAAACTAAAATTTAAAATTAAAAAAGAGAAAAGAATGAGAAATAGAAACTTTACAGAATCCAATAAGATATACTTTATATTAGTCAGACAAGACTTGAAAGAAGAGTACACAACATTAAAATCAATTTAAATGGAAATAAAATCAGACACACATGCAGCAGTTTTACAGATCCCATCCTCTGCAGAAATTTCTCAGAAAATTATTTCCTTCCAAGGCAGAAAAACAATCTTTGGTAAACTGTATACAACATGTGTCACTTTGGGACAGTTCTCTTGTATAATCTTTGTCTCCAGGCTCTAAATATAAAAAATGGATAGATCTAATTTATAAAGGTCATTCTATGCATGATACCCATACTTTAAAATATGAACCTATTAATTTTTACAGCAAGCTAATATTATAGCTCCACTCAACCTTCATTATAAAGTCTTCAGTTTCCCTTATTGCAGGTCCAGAGGACCTAATCAAACTTCAGGAAAGAGAGTTATCAAATGATTCCTGCAAAGAATTTAAAAAAAACCTCCCAAACATCCAAAAGCTCACTGCTGAACACAACAAATGAACTAAATAATGGGAAACACATTCACAATGTCCTTTAATGGTAAGTCTATCCAATTTGTGATTTAAGAGGTCAAGCTATTGGTTATTTTTGCATTCCTGGTAATTTAAGAAGAAACAGGCTGGGAAATGTGTACTCACAGGCCTTATAAAACTGCCGGCCTTATTTTGAATAATGGACAGCCATTGTAAAAAGCTTACTGGTGGAAAAGCCCCCCTCCATGACTGGAGAGCCCGCTGCCCATGAGGCTCACAAGGAAGATTGAGTGTTTAAAGAGACAAAAGAAGTCGGCCACAAAAAATTCTGCCACCCATGTGTCCGGAAAATATGAATTGCTCCAAAAGTTGGGACAGCAAGAACTGCTGACACCAGATGGTAACGCTCCCTGCAAGAGTACCGCACGACGACCTCGTGCTGGGAATGAGGGTTTTTCTCAAGGGCCTGAGGCTAAGCCTAATAACTGGGCAAGCAAGAGGAAGGAAAGGATGAGATGGAAAGACGTCTACAGCTCTCAGCTGGGGCAGCCCCAAAGACTTCCACCAGCACAGGCTCCAGCCAGCCCACCCACAGAAATCATCAGCCTGGTTTTACCTGGGCTTATGATTATTTTATAAGAATTGAGAGCTGTTACATTGATGTCAGTGGAATACTCCCTTCTATGTGAAGAAAAGAAAAAAAGCAAATTGAAGAAAATTACAACATATCTATAAAATAAATTAAGATTTTAAAGTGTATGAAAAACTTCATTTCTTTCCCTACTCAAGGTGGACTACAAAAATAACTCAGACAAAAGACAAGCCTGCATGCTACATTCTAAAAAAGGTAGTTGCAGACCTAAAAAAAAAATCTTGCACAAACCACTGAGCAGTTCTTAGGGAATGGAAGTTGGCTGGGGAAATCAAGGAGCAATTAGCAGGTTTTACTTACCTTTCTACTGTCAGGTTAGATTTTATACATCATTGTCAACAAGCATTTAATAATTTCACAATTTGGTTATACAGCATTTCTGCTCAATGATTAGTGCTAACTGGAACATTTCTAATTAAATTTTGTTTCATCACAGCCAAATTGGGCCTTGCTTATTTGAGGTTTTCTATTCCTGCATGAGTGGAATATAATAGGCTGGTGGTTAGGACACTAACTTGAGGTGTGGAACAGTGAATTTCAGTTTCATTCACTCCCTGTGTTCATCCAGCTCCAGAAGAAAAAATCTGCCTGAAGTTAGCCAGAAGCAGCAGCAGGGAATGGAGCTGTGTTCGCCCTGAATCTACACAGCTATACATTTTTAGTCAGTCTTGTTCTTCAAAAAATCATGCCAATGGATTTTTTGTTTATCTTTAATTCATTTGCAGGCCAAGTATCAGGATCATTTTTCTGTGATTCCAGATGAAAAAGAGACTTAATTTTTTTTTTCTTCCACACAGCACTAATCTGGCTTTGTTAAGTATCAGCAGGAAATAAATTGAGCTCCACCAATTATTTCCAATTGCAAGGACAGTGAGCAGGAAGCTGAGACCCACACTTAATATTCAGCAGTAAGCAGGGCTCAATATCAATATATCAGCTGCTCCAGGACAGGCAGAAAGAGAAGAATATTCCATGCCTGTTCAGTGGAGAGCTGGCCATCATTTTATGCTCTCAGTACACCTGATCTGTTCCACTTCCTCTGACCCCACAAAAATTTACAGTCAAAGCCAGCACAACTTTAGGTATGATAGCCTTCTTCAAGCTGTGTCTGCAGAAATTAAATTAGCAGCAATATATGCTTTGCCTCAAAGGACTGCATGGAGTCTTCGTTAGTCAGGTTTGTAGAAGGTTAGTGATCACTGGATGGGAGTTCTGCACAAGTGCAAGGCGTTACAACATTACATACTGCAAAACTTTGTAGAGCTACAATTTCTGTGGTAGCGTGGGGATTGTCACGGTCAGAATCAACTATGTCACTCTGCAGGTTTGGTTACTAAGTAAAATAAATAGATTAAGCTACTTGGTTTCAGCAAGGTACATATGTTTTACTAGGTCATTTTGTTCATCCTTTACTTGCTGTCTCTCGTTCTTTTGCTGTCCTCACTCAGGATCAGAGCTTTTCAGGCTGGAAGGGACTCTGGGAGGTCATCCACCCAACCCATCCTGACACACAAAGCAGGCCCAGGTCTCGATTCAGGCCACATTGCCCAAGGCTTCCTCTAACTTGGTCTCATCCAAGAATGGAGACCACATGGCATCTCTGGTCCAATGCTTGGCTGTCATAGTAAAACTTGTATTTCTGTGTCAAATAGAAACCAGCCCTCTCTCAATTTATGCCCTGTCTCTCCCCCTCTTGCCTTGCAGCTCCTTAAGGCAGCTGGTGGCATTTCCTTGTAGCTTCCCCATAAGGCAGTGGATGCTGTGGGGTCCTCTGGGCTGCCTCTCTACCAGGCTGAACAAACCCAGGTCTCTTTGCTGCCACTCTCAGGGCTCCTGCCTCACTGCCCCAGCTGTCCTGGTGGCCCTCAGTTGAACTTGCTCTAGTCTATTAACACCTTTCTGTCCTGAAACCCAAAGCAGGACACAGTACTCCAGATGTGGTCTAACGAGTACTATGTAAAGTTTTCTCTTTCAATCTTCAACTCAAAAGCAATCTAACATTTCCAGTGTCGATGGTCCCTAGATTCAAAGAGAAAATTGCAGAGATTAGCTGCAAAAATTCCCACTGAAACAGTTTAAAATACTTCAGCCTTTTAATGAACTTAGCCCTGGAGAACTGTTTTAAACTCAATAGGCTGAATTACTGAATATTATTTGGAGTTAACAACTTATATGCACCATGCAGCATGACAGCTATGCCATGAGTGGCAGAGCCACTTTTACAGTGCACTTTTAACCATCTTTGCCAAGATTACCAGCTAGAAGTACCTCTGCCTCTCCTGATCCTTGAGCAGTGTTAATCAGTCACCATTTCTCATATCCTGTCTGATTTATGGTTTTCCTCCAGGGCAAAGACTTCAACAATTGAGTTTGGGTTTGGACCTACAATCTGACATATGTTAAACATTACCAAATTTTCAGGTGTTGTGGGGTATAGGAACTGTGCAAATAATTACTTTTTTGGAAACATGACTGAAGTTATTTTTAATAAGACTTTGTTTGATTTCTCAGCATTTTGGACTATTTGCTTTCATTACACTTGTAATACATTTCTGGCAACTGCACTCACTTTCCTGTATATGACAGGAAAGCTATGAATGGCTTGATCATACAGAATGATTTATAAATCTGTTAATTAGTACCATGAATCACTTATTTTAATCCTAAGGCTTAGCTGAGCTGTATATTGGCACAGTGAACAAAGGGAACAAATGTATCTGAAAATAGTAGTTATGTTACTTATTTAGCTTTAATATAAGCTGAAATTAAAACCTTGTCTGCTCCCTTGACACAATTTTTGGACTAATCAGGATGGGGCACAGTTGAGAATTCAAGAAAATGTACATACCTAACTGTGATTGATTTCAAATGGTGTTAGGTGCCTTTTAAGGTTCAACCTGAACCTTCTTTCTCAGTACCTCAGAGAATCTTTTTAATTACATAGGCCCATTTATAAAAGTCATTTAAAATGGCAAGGACAGAGAGGATTTCCAATAACATGTTGTCACACTGATACCTCTACACAGCAGCCTCTTTCCCTTGCTGGATTACAAAAGCACATTAAAATTTCCTGCCATTTAAAAATAATCATTAGGAGGAATTAAGACAATATTCTTTCTATCCAGAGGCTCTGTCGCTGTCTTGCCCCTGACTTGTCTGGGCTTCAGTATAGCAGTTTGTCTTCTCTGCCAGACTGCTGGGGTGTCAGCAAAGAAAATGTTTGCTAGTTCTGCTTTCATTACTTATGTCCAGTATCTTCTCAAAAAAATCACCATCCTCAGGAGCTTGGTTGGCAGCTGAATCAATCATTTTAGCCAAAGGTAAATGTGTCCTACCTTCATGTATCCTTGAAAAACTTCACTCTTGAAAACTTTGAATTAAGTTCCGAAAAAATATAATTAATTTTTGTAACTTCTCTTTTTCTTGAGCAGAGAGGATGGAAGGCAAGAAATGATGAGGAAAAGGCTAGGAACTCCAACTCAAAAGTTTAGCAAAGAATCAACCTCCTTTGAAAGGATCTTTGAAGAGGAACGCTTAGCAACATTAGGCAGAGCAGCTTACTTTCTCTACCTATGCAAAATGAAATAGAGGTGCAGGAAATTGGCTATTTAGCCTATTTTCATGGTTAATACATTGTTTTTCTTCAGATTCTGTATATTTCCTTCTCCTGAATCCTCAATACCTATAGTATTTGAAGAAATAAATTTTTCTTTAACATGCTAAATTTCATATATGGCTGATACTGATATGTGAGTTTTAAAAACCATTTCCTTCATTTTCATGTGCAGAAACTGGCTATGGACAGCCCATTTGAAAGGCAGGCACATCTCTTTACCACTCTAACATTACACTAGGAGTGTCAAGAGAAAGATTCTTTTGTACCACTTGAAACTGCCTAATTTATTTCCTAAATGCTGGGAACTGGTGATGAATTTTGATCATCAAAAAGCAATTTGGCATGCCACATAGTGTGTTAAATTGCTTTATTAGGGACACACCTGGAAAGCACATTTTCCCATAAGATTTAACAAAAAAAGAATAGTGTGATGCATAGGGTAATGCTTTATTTAACAGTAGTTTCCTAGGCTGTATAATGTTTAAAATTTTAATGACATTTTCTAGTGCTACATGAAGGGAAAGTGTATTGAGAACTCTTAGCATTATCCTCCAAATAAACCAACTTTATCTAATAGCATTACAAGTTTTTCTGAAGGTGTGAGTGGTAGCAAAGGGCTACAAACCTTCAAGAAACAGTTATCTAATCTGGCATTTGTAAAAACAGAGATTAGACTGTCAAACCAAAGAATGTGTCAATCATGATACTGGAAATATAGCAAGTTTACTTTTTAATCCACTGCACATGGAACCTCTTTACAGTGTGTTTCATATCATTGCTTCTCATCCCAATTATCAAAAATCTTTTCTTTCCCTATTCACTATAAGCATGAACAATATAAGCACAACTGCAGGTGGTTGCCAAACAAGTTACTTCATTGTGGATATCAGTTCATAGTTTCAAAATTAGTATTTTCTTTGGCTTGCCTTTGGCTTTTTTAAAATTTTTTTCCCTGACCATTTAAGACAGAGTAGTACGGAGTCACCTCAAGATAGCATGCAATGCTGATCTTAAACTACAACAGAAAAAAAAAAACAACCCTATCAATGATAATTAGGTTTGCCTTGTAAAGAGCTTTCAGGTTTGTTTTTGTTTTGGGTTTTGCCCCCTCCTGTGCTCTTTGTCCCATATCAGTTCTTGAAGCTCTTATGGTAGAGCTGGGTGTTAGTGCAGCCATACATTAAGAAGCTAAAGATAAGAAAACTCCTTGACTGACAATTGCGAAGTGATTTGAAGGTGACTAGATTTCATTTGTTTGCATATGGCATGGGAAAATGATAAACATTTATGATAAACATGTGGGAGTACAACATAAAACATTCTTCTGTGTCTCTCTAATCAGAAAACCTCCTGATTTTGTGCTTTCATTTTTGAATTCTGTAGTCCATTGGATAGTCACATATTTCAGAAATTATTAGCAGCATCAATATATTGCTATAATAATTTTGTGGCTTCTGGGAAACCATTGATTTTATTATTTCTAAAATGCTTGGACCGCCAATTTAGCAACTTTGAATGCTTCAGCTACCTCCTAAACCACCAATGTAGCATCAAAACTAACAAACCCCCTTTTACCCAAATTTCCTTTAAATAGGTTTAGTCATTGATACTATTGATATAAATGTCCTCAGAGTAGATAAAACATTGGGTGAAAGCACAGCCAGATCTGGAAAGAAGCAGGGTGTAGCTACCCATAGCTTATGTCAGACACCCAAATAATTTGGAGAAGGTCTTTTGGTCACACTGCTGCTGTGTGAGGACACAAAGAAAGCATCTCTTCCTGGTGATCACCAGGAATAATGTATTTAGTAATTAACCCTTTGCTTATGGGACATTTCCTGATAAGGAAGTGTTAATGTCTCTCACATTAACACATACAGTGAGCACCCATGAGTGATGGGCAAAGAAACGGTTAAAATTCATTTCTCTCTGCATATGGTTCCTGTCTCAGCTGTGAGATCAGTTATAGGTCCCCAGCCAAAGATAACAGCTAAAATATAACAGATGCTGGTACTTCCACAGCCGAGGTGAAGTATTTCCTTTCATCCTCACTAGTCACTGATAATGTCCCAATTCTCCATTCACTGGAAACGTCAAGGGCACGAGCAGGTTATTACAACGTGCAATGAATGGACTGTTTAAACTGAGCCCATGCCTGTGCACGGTGTGAAGTTTCTCCAGCCCTAAGGGATTAAAACTCGCTGGGGAAGAAAACGATGCAGTCACAAAGGCAACGGTTGGATGCTGAAAGCTGGGGTCCTTCTAATGGGGTACTGCTGGGGAAGAGGGGTCAGCTGTCCTCATCCCAGTCTTTCTGGCAGAGCCAGATCAGCCTGCACATCAGTGCAGGGCTGATGTGCAAATACTTTCTGGGGCTATCACAGCTCAGTCTTGGCCTCTTACTTCCTTGTCCCAGTCAAACCAAATGTTTTGGAGGAAGTATCAATATATTACCTTGCATGGATGTAAACACTGCATGAGGACCCAAACCAGCTTCTCTGAATTCAGACTTTCCTAAATATTGTCAACATTTTATACCACAACCTAGCAGTCATTCATATGGAGCATTTTGGCAGCCATTTGAATATGTCTTAACCTGTAGGGTTGTGGAGTTTTTTTGGGCTTTACACGTAACCACCAACATCTGAAACCTAGTCTCTACATATATAACATTTTCCAACCAGAGTTAATGAGTTAGGCAAGTATTAGTCCAGCAAGTAATTATACTGGCAATCAAGTTGCTTTTCATCAGTATAGCTGAAATAACATCATAAGATACAGCGCTGGCATCAGTGCTGAATCAAAATTGGCAATATTGCTACACTATTACAGGGGGGAAAAAAAGAAAAATAAAAAGAAAAAAAGGTGCAAGATGATTCACAGTAAAGGAAGGGTGAAATTGGAATATTTCTATAGGAACAATATCCTGGGAAAATGTGGTTATGCTCATGCATAAAGCTCCAGAGTGCAATCATACAGAACTGCAATGCCAGCAATCAAGATGACAGGAGAACACTGAGGTAAGTTTAAAAAAAAAAGGGAAAATTACTTAAAGAGAAAAGGGAGTCTATAAAGAAACAAATACAAACAAAGGGGTTATGTTGTCTATTTTCATTAATCAAAGGGCACTTTCAGAAGAAATACACAGATTGTAAAACCTAGATTTAAGCTCAGTGTCTTCCACTCTGAAATCAGAGTTGCCAAAAATCCAGAGTTGCAGTGATGATGTGAACAGTTCTGGATTTCTCAACAACATCTGGCCATAGCTTTTGTACATATCTCAAATTCTGTTTTTGTACAACAGGCACCTTGATTGCTAACCCAAACTAACAGAAAAATTATACATCCAGATGAACCAAACAAAATAATAAGACCAGGAAGAGTTACTGTAAATATGAAAGAAAAAATAAGGAAAGTCTTGAAATTCAGTAAAATTAAGAAATTATTATATCAAATGTAATCTCCTGTAGGTAGGAGAGGACTGTGTGAGCTATAGCTCAGGGTGGATCTGTGTAGATACTCCTTGTCATTAGGATCACCTGTGTAGCTGCCTGCTTTGGAAATTGACACACAAAAACTAACATTGTCAGTGGAGAAATATTCATTCAGCCTTAAAACTTTTGCTGTCAGAAGTATGTTTTTCCAAGTAATAGAAACATTTCTGCAAAAACTATCATCTTTCCCTGGGAAAATACTGACAGGCCACTAGAAAGCATATCAAATTGCAATCTTGAAGTAAAACTATACTGGTAAAATATTATCTTTTGCTCATATATATGTGACTGTGCCCTGTGGAAGTTGCCAGCCACACTCCTATCCAGGCTGCTCTGCATTCTCACGGCAAATCTCTTCTTCTCACCTAGAAGAGAGGCTGTAATTTGCTCTAAATGCTGTATGACCAAGAAACTTACTCCATAGAGGAGAAGGAGAGCATGAGACAGGCAAAGTAGATTTGTCCACTTGGAACTGGGCATTATTTCAGAAAGGTCTATTAGTCAAAATACCAAATATCCTCAGCTTTGGTATAGTATCTTCTCTTTTGGCAATAAAATAACAAACTTCATTTTTTTGACAGTTCAGATTACTTTTTATGGTTCTAGTTTGAGAAAATTTTTATTCAGAAGAGTAAAATTTCCACTTTCTTTCAGGAAAATATTACCGTTAGAATTGCTCATTAGAAGTCAATCCGCAGGGCAGGAAGTCTGCCTGAAAACTTAGAATTTCTTAAAAGCATTTCAAAATAAAAGGGGAAGGACAAGAAAGAAATAAAGCAAATATTATTGCCAAAAGTTAAATAAAATACCAAAAGCAAATAAGGTCAGAAAGATGCGGGTTTTTCCTTCAATTTAAGCCAGCATCTTGAAGAGAAGTTGTGTTTCTAAAGAAGTACTTTAAAAGAAAATCTCTATTTGAACAGCTGTGCTGAGGTTTACCTGAATCTGTAGGGGAAACTAAGCTTTAAAAAACAAAGTTGAGCTGCCTTTTTTTAAGAATTGTAGCTAAGATGACCGATAAGAAAATTTGAAATTTTTTTTATCCCTTATTGGAGCAAGGCAAAATAACACCCTTGCTGCTGTTATGATGTTGTTATATATGAGACCATGCAAGTTGTTATGTGCCACATATTATTATGGTGCTACTACAGGATATTTTGTTGATAGTATCCAGATATCAGAAAGGGAACAGTAATCAGTAATTGCTCAGTGACAATGGCATGGCATTCTGCTTTCTAACATACTGAGGACAGCTGAGGAAGTTAGACATCTGCAGATCCAGAGCTGGCACCTGAAGCAGTGGCTATTTCAGAGTGGAAGAAACTGTGGGCCATCTTTTCAGCCTCTCTGTTAAGAACTATTGGCTACTGATCAAACACTTGCCAAATAATTATGACAATATTGAATTTCATTACATCCTTGCAAACACAAGACACAGCAATAACTGAAGTTATTTTTAATAAGACTTAATAAATTTAATAAGTTTTATCAATGACAATCGCTGACAGCAAAATTCAGGGTCTTAAGTACAAAACATCCTTTCCATGTTCCCATTGACACCTCCTCTTTTCCCTATGGGTGCCAGGTTGTTAGCATTTGGATCTCACAGTTCCATTAGGCTCACTGAACAGATTCAAAAGCACTCCTTGCTACCTTATGGAAATATCAAGAAAAATCATCCCTTTTCAAAACCTGGGAGAGCAACTTTAGGTCTTCTAAATTTATTTTTGATAGAAATCTGTTATGGCAGACAGAGATGAACTGTCTTCCCCTTCTTTTTTTTAAATGCAACATGTGTTAAAGGTATTATTTCATAAAATACATGTTTATTATGCAGTTATCTCAGCCCGAAGGCTTATGGCTTTCCAGCATGTATAAAACAGTACATAACTATAATCCATAGAGACTCTGGGTTTATTTAAGTCTCTTGACTCTCAGCAAAAATACCAAAATAGCATAAGTAAATAGAAGGCTGTCTGAATATAATAATCTTAAAAATAAACAAACACATCTTGTAAGTGAGCACAGATCAGCAATATTGTCTAGTTTAAGTTCCAAAGCTTACTGTCTCCATCCAGAAACTGGTAAGAATTATTCACATAGTTGTAAACTTACTAGTTTCAACCATGCTTTCCAAATAAATCATGTAACCATATAAAGATATTTTAATAGCCAGATGTACTTTGGTTCCTCAATCATCTGAGGTAGTAAGAAACATCTGGCAAGGAACCTGTCCAGAGAAGTACAATTTGCCTCCCCATAACAAACATACATAGACATATGCACAAGAAGATACCTTCCAGCCTCAGATATGCAGGTCTACCTCTAAATATTACATCTGCTCATGTTTAATGGTTCTCTGTGGTTCAATATTTAACTATTTTAGTATTTAGTCATATGGACAAGTGCATGTGCTTTTGTATTCAGCAAACTACCATTAGGAATAAATGATAAAGAATAATATTCTTTACTGATTGTATCTCAACCAAACACTCGGTCAAGGAACCAAAACAGATGTCAGCTTCTGAATCTCAAGAGGTGGATCGAGGGGGAACCTTCTGCAAAAGCCAAATAAGTTTTCACACTTAACATGTGTACAAGGAGTTTCCATGTTCCCTTTGCTGAAGCTGGTGCACACACAGAGTTAAGGGCTGTTTTTGCCAGAATAAATCTATTGCGTCCAGTTTAGTTCTCTGGGCAAACCATTACTGTTTTCCCATGAAACTGAGAATGTAACTCAAAAAAAAATGGAAAGTTTTTGGAAAATATGACAGTCTTTTGAAAAGGTATTTGGCAGCTTGAAAAATACTATATCACTTCATCATGGATGAAAAAAAAAAAGAGATAATCACTGATATCTAATTTATCCAGACTAATTTTCAACAATATAGCAAATTATTCCATTCTTCTTCAGAAAATCACTGTTGGGTCTTGCACATTAGCAGTATCACAATGGCATTAGCAAGCAAAAGCACTATTATATTTGTGACTGAAAATTGTTTCTAGTCACAGGGCTGACTTCAGTTTGTGGGTTTATTGCTGTTAGAGATAATTTACCTGGTGGCCATTTATTTAAAGGAATTTTTATTTTGTCCATTTGAAGTGTGAATGTTTTATAGGTTTTTTGTTGTAGAAAGGATCAATATACTTGCAGTATTCCCTTTATTTGCATTATGTTACATGGACACAACTCTGTTCAGATTCTTATAATAAAAAAAACCTTGTTTTTCAAAGAATAGGCAGCATGATATTTGGTTTATTGCTAAGCTGATAATTGCAGGCAGTTACTAAGAATCCCAGATGCACAGTGGAAATAAGTTCTTTTAATTTTTCAGCAGAAGTTTTCTCTGTTACTGAGACTTAAGAGACTGATATTCCGTGTAAAAATGCTCTGTTAAAAGGCTGAAAACAAGGACTTGCCCCTTAATAAACACTTAAGCAGTAAATTGTGTGGTATGATGACTAGACTAGGTGAATGAAAAGCCACACGGAATATCTAATTTTTAGAAAGCGTATCAGAGAAGTTAAACCATGAGATTGGAACCAAGTGGTTTTTAGTAGTTATTTTATAGTTCAAATAATAATAATAATAATAAAGACTTTTTCTTACTGCACAGTAAACTAAAGCAAGCTCTTCTAAAAATGTTGCATATTTTTCCTCCATTCAATAGTTACTATCATATTGGCAGTGGTTATCCAAATTTAAGAACTCCAAGAAAATCAACTCAAGAAGATAACCAATATTAGTAAGGTTAAAATTTCAATAATGTAATAAAAGTAGATTACATGTAATGTTTAGGTAATAGCAAATGAAAATGCAAAATATTCTACGTGAGCACACTTCTTATCCAAAAATCAGAAAGAACTTTCCCAAATCAGTAAATCATAATCTCACAGATGGTAGTACTGTCCCTTTAGCTCCTCAGCCAAGCTTATAAACATGGTTCAGACAGCTAGCATACTTCATCTTATCTGATAAGATGATTTCTTTCCTACACAAAAAAACCACAGAAAATGTAATCCACTGGACTCCGCTGAAGCATTTGATATGTTGCCATATGGAAAGTTATTAATTCAGCTGCTAAAAATGGAGATTAGCACCAGAACTATGAAACAGATAGTGGACTTTACTACTGATTGTTGGGAAGTACTGAAATTATATGGCTAAAAAGAGGCTACCAGTGTAACTCCACAACAGTTCAGTCTTGGGGATGACTCTTTTAATTTAGTGACATTTTCACAAACTGAAATAATTTGCTAGTGAGTCTGCCAATTATGTAAGTATGGTGGAGACCTGGAATATCCCATGGGAAAAAAAAAACAGTGATCTTAGGGATAGACATGATACCAAAAGAATTAAAAGTTAAAAAAAAAAATCAGAAAACCAGGAACAGGATTACTAGATTTCTCTTGGACGGCTCTATCAATGGAAATGACTGAGGACAGAACGATCTGGCTACACTTTCCAGAGACAGGGGGACTCTCACATGTTTATGCCATCTAACCCTGGATGTACCTTGAGGATTTTCCAGCAGGAACAAGTATTTGTGTTTTGGTAGAAGACACTGGAAAGACCTCTTTTGGAAGACTGTATACACTTATGGTCAGCCAAGCTCATAAAAAAATTATTTAAACCAGAACAGAGCTACCAGAACAAATAAGAGCGCTAGAATGTTAAAAACCAGGGCAGCTTATTCAGCCTCTAAAAAAAAAAAATGTTTAAAGGGACTTCAGTTTTCCTCTGCAAGCAGTCAGAGTGATTAACACTAGCAGGGAAGAAAAGCTTTCCAGGATCCTCTTGCCATAGGCAAATATAAGTGAAAACATTCCTCTCCCGGTGCATATTCCTCTCACTCCATGTGAACTCCTCTCCTCCAGTTCCAGCAGGCCTGGGACTGGGGCTCTGCTGGCACGCCCAGCCAAAACAGCTGGATGGGGGCATTGAGGGCCTCATCTATCCACATCACCTGCAGGCTGCTGGGAAGGGCTTTTCAAAGAAAATCAGAGAAAAGACACGCATTCAGAGATCCTCTGCAGAGCAGGCTCCTTGAGAAGCTGCTTCCTTGTACCTTGTGATTACCTGTGTCTTTGTACTTATGGAGGCGTCAATGTCCCATGGACAGGGACATCTTTTACTAGATCAGATTGCTCAGAGCCCCATCCAACCTGATCTTGAACACTTCCAAGCATGTGGCACTCATGGCTTCTCTGGACCTGTTCCAACATCGCACCATCCTCACAATAAAAGAAAATTGACTATGCAGTCATAGTCCAGGTAAAAACTGGAAATGACCTGCTGAGAAGAAAATTGTGCATCTTCAGGAAGCCTTCCAGGATCTCCTCACGTTCTCTCATTCCTTTTCATACCCAGCTAGCATGGCTAGGGACAAACTCACAACTCAGCCCTACTTTCATCACTTCACTGTCATTCCACATCTTTGGCTCAGGGAGGGTTTTCCTGTCAAGCCCTAAGAAAATGTAAGATTTTTTCCTCTTTTTCGACCATCACATTCTATCCTCTTCCATTTCAGTCTTACTGTATCTATCTAGCCCAAATGCACAGAATTTGATTTTACAGTCCTGTGTCATACAATATTCTGCTTAGACAGTAGCAAGTTTAGATGACCAAAGAGATGAAGAACATATATTGTTTTTCTATATTGTGTCTGATCAGTCTGTTGGATTTTTTTCCTTATTTTAAAAAACAGAACCACAAACGCAAAAAAAAATATTTCTTGAGATTTTGCCCAAATGGGCAAATACACAGTTTCAATATAAACACTGAGCAGTTTAAGCACTCACAAGAGCAAAGATTTAGTGAGTCAATGGGCACGAATTTCTAAATTAAGTTATTGGGGGATTTGAGGGATGCCAGTGCAGAATGATGGAAATACATGGCTAAATAATGCATGCTTTGAAGTCACAAATATGTTCATACATTTTCTTGGTTATCTAAAATAAAGCATGTTTTAACCCAGATAATATATATAAATGAACTTTAAAATAAAATTCCTCCAGATTGCAGTGACACAGAGATTAAGAGATTTTGAAATACTAGAATTAAATTTGAATTACATTGAGATCTCTGACTAATAAGGTATTCTAGATCAGGTACTTAAAAATCTGAATACTACCTAGAGGGCAGCAAATACTGAGTGATAGTACTTACACGAAACTGAAAAACCCTGTAATTAAAATCTATTTATGCTTTGCTCCACGTGCTTAGAACTAGGTTCAGGTTTTTGATTTAACTGCTGAGTAATACCAAGCTTACATTAATATAACACACTATATAACCTAAAAGATGAGAACAAACACCATCATGGTCATGTCACAAAAAAAAAAAAAAAAAAGAAACCCAAATCCCACAGCATAATGGCTTTTAAAATGTTTGGTTAGATATTATTATAATTCGCCAGAACTAATCTAGGGTACTTTGGGAGGAAAAGACAGCCATAAAACTCTCAGTTCACCTGGCTATAGCAATGCAAAGAGCTGGTGTCACAACACTGAGCAGCTGCAAGTCAACCATACCATGGTAAAGAATCCAGCCTGACAGCCACACCTACAGCATGACAATGCCATGCTTAGGCATGATTTATACCTTGACCAAGGGAAAAAGCTTTTTCAGCTCCAGGAATTTTTATGTAACCATGCAATAAGGTCACCAAGTAATATATTTAGTCATAGGCTAATTAAGATAGAAGAAACAATTGTACAATCATACTCAGCTCAACCAATGATTTTGTGGAGCATCTGGGTGTCATTAGGTTGGCTTCTTTTCGCCTGATCATATTGCCAGCCAAGTGGTTTCCCCATAACCTGAATTAATATAGCTCTTTTGCCAGCTAATTGTTAAAATCCAGAATCACAGTATCAAAACATGGTAATTGGTCTACTTTTTTGCTCATTACACGACCCTATTATGGACAAAAACATAAAAGTAAATGATGATGGAGTATCATGACTTTATTATTTTCATTACCACTGAGCCCTGGAGCCCCACCACTAGAGAGGATCCCACTGTGCAAGGCATTCTACAAACAGAGTAAAAACGGCTCTGGACAGAAAGCAGAGCTCTGCAGAAAACCAGAGAGGGCACTTAAACAATAATAATTTACGTTGGGATGAAGCAGACCCAAAGAGCAGGGCAAGCTAAAGAAAAACAATGAAGAGTCTCCACAAAGAGAGTAGCTCTACTGAAAGGAGACCATGAGAAGTGATGTAGAAGGAGACTAAGAGAAATACAGAAGTAGCACCTAGTCAGACATAGAAACATTTCTAGTTTTGTCTATTAGTCCTAATTACTCCACACTTACTAGTTTAGTTCTAGTGCTGTTTCTTTTAGATGAGGCAGAGAGAAGTTCCTTGTATTTCTGGGCGAGCAGCCCTGCTCTGTGAGGAGGCCTGTAATGGCCTCTTCAGATCCATGTACCTTCCAGTAGGACACAGCAACCAGTGTGACTAATGCCAATCATATGCAATTCATTCCCTCTCATCCTGCTGCCAGGGGAACAAGTGAGTGTGCAGGGAATGTTTTGTGTTAGCATCATTTGGGTTTTCCCACCCTTGCACACAATGCAGAAGACAAAGCCAGCTGAAGAAATGCATTTTTCCTTTGCAGCAGAAATGCAGAGGCTTAAGGAAGCTTTATAATCCTGTGAAAGTGTATTAAAGTTCATGCCCTAATGCAAGTACAAATGGCTAAAAATTCTGGATTTGAACGTGGCTTTTTTGTTTAATTGGGAATCACTAGATTATCTCACCCTCTATATTTCTGAGACCCAGACCTACAGGGACATAACCATGACAGACATGATTCAAGCAAAACAATGAGAAAACAATATTTTCTATGTGTGCATGTGTGCAAATGATCTAAGAAGAAAAAAATGATCTGAATGCTGTTTCTCATGGAGCCAGTAAAGGAAAGGTGTCATAGAAATGAAAACAGGGCTACAGGCAGACCCTGGAAGCCAGCAGAAACACTGCTGATTGCTTTCAACAGATGAATAAACCTGGTACATCAATAGACAAAGCCTGCCCTCTCAACAACACCTGCAGCAGTACAGAGCACACAGTGATGGCTCACAAGTCCTTTCACTTCGCCTGTTGTGACTCCCACCTCAATTCCATGATGAGCAGAAGCAAAATGATATTTGGGCATAAAGGCACAGCAGGCAGCCATGGGCTGTGATGTTTCTCAGTGGTTCAGTAGGTGAGGATACTTGCTCAGGGAACATTTCTTTCCCTGTGCAACTCTCTCTCCTAAATCCATTTTTAAATGGGTTTGTAGCTGCCACATTGCTCCAGCCCTGATGATCGAGGCAAGACACATATGAAGAGAGGTACCAGCGACACTTTTATTAAACCTGTTAATGCAGCTGAATACCTTATCTTAGCCATTCTTTCATTTCCTGTTGTTTCCCTCTCACAGCCTGTTTTGATTTAAAGCTGTTCATTCAGGCTGGAGTACTTCACATAAGTAACACAAAGTTTACAAGACACAAAATGTGTGTGTGCATGCACACACAATCACACTTGCCCGTTATTCCCACACCATCCATATCTGAAGTCTAGACAAAGCTACAAGAGCCAGAAGTGGGGAACAGGAAAGGGAAATAAAAGGTGAGGATTGCATCAGTGTCACCAGAGCCTAAACTGGGAAAAAAACAGAATGAAAACTTGCATGTTTCTCAGTGAGCTGGGATTTGACCTTCCATCAACCCTGGTCCACACAGACCCAAAAGATATTAAATCACTTCTGTGGCAGGAGCGCAGTAATCAAGCCCTCAATCCCATAAGAATTAAGTTGATGCACTAATTTGCCTTTGAGCTGCAGAAGGACATACTTTCAACTACAGGGTCTGAGTAGCAGCTGATGCTGTGCCACAAACAGCTGTGACAAATCTACACTAGAAAGACAGGGTGCTAGCAGGAGTAAAAAGGCTTTCAGAGAATGTTTTAAAGTCCACTAAATCAACTGGCCCCCAATTTCTCTGCTCCTTAAAAATAAGACAGAGCAACAAACCACACAGGGGATGGATGGAGGGCATAGTATTAGGGCATACTCATAAAATACTTTGAGTACAACTCTGGTTATGAAGTATTAAGTTAAAAAAATCACTTATTTTCTATTTATTTCTTTGATTTACCCTGCTGGAAAAATAAAATAGGCAGTACAGTTTCCTAAACCACAAGACTTCACCACAGACCATATCATCTTTCTGCTGGTATCCAAACACAACAGGCGTGGGATATACCCCTTCATCTCCTTGGGTGGTAAATTGTTACTCAGTCCATGGAAAACAAAAGGAACAGATGCACAAAACAAAACCGTGGTCCTCAGTTTTGCAGGTTGCAAGAGGCAGTCCCATCCCCTCGGCAGCACTGCTAGCCCTACGGAGCAAACCCTTGCCATGAGGGTGTTGGTGTGAATGACTGACAACTGCACTGCGGTAAATGCACATTAACACTTCTGGGTTGAAAGCAGCCAGGTTGACAAGAGCTCCATGGTAACAGATGAGTCAGCTTTGAATGGATCCTAATTGAAGCCAGCAGCGTGGCTGGACATTTTGCACCAATGTGCTGGCCACCTGCTCCCAGGGCAGCAGAAACGCTCGGCATGGGCTGGGCGTCTTGAGAAGGGAATATTTTTCAGATGCTAAGTAAGTTCATGGGCTGAATGATTTCAACTAAGCACAGTCATCACATCTCAGGCACCGTTTAGCAAAATACAAACCAGAATATATACCAGAGTATAAATGCTGCTGCTGTTACAGAACACATAATCTGTTATGTATGGGCTTAAGTAAGGGGGCATAAGGCTTTCTTGAAACCAATTTAAAATCAAACCAACTCATAGCCAAAATCTAGCCATTATTCTGAATTTGTTGGTTGCTTTGTTTTTAAACAGAACTTTAGGAACTGCATAACTTCAACATTTTGGCAGTTGTTCATTTAATGGCAGAAGGATTTGGACAAAATTTGACACAGTGCCTTACTGTTTTGTTCAGCCATTTGTAGTGAGAACGTTATTGGTGATAATTCAGACATGTTCCAGATGTCAGAGAAATGTTCACTCATTTCTAAGATTCCTATGTTATGCCAAATACACACAAATAGAATTCATACCAGAGGGTGCATAATTTATCATTTTCCAGACCAAGAGGCAAGAAAAAATGAAAGGCATCCAGCACAGATACCACTATATATATTGCTAAGATAAAATACAGTCATTTATGAGACACCCCCCCAGTCCCATAAAAAGACAAATGTAATCTTGATGTGTCTACCTACTGTAAGATTCTTTCTTTTTCCTATGAATTCCGTTATTATTTATTCTGTAAGTGTTCAGTCAAGGCATTGTCTTTTAAGTTGCATTGTCTCTTTGATTTTGTTATCTGAGATGTCTTGTTCATCAACACTTGTGTGCTCAAACAACTAGTTTCATGTATATGGAAAGAGTAATGTTGTGAGCAAATAAAAATACAATAGCACACACTTACCCTCAATTAGACAATCCCATTTAAAAAAAGATCCAATAAGCATACTGTACAAAATGAGCTGAACTGTACAAATAAAGGATACCTATTTTCATTAACTGAAATGTTTGCAAAAATATTACAACTACTAATTTCTTTGTTCACCTCACTCCCCATGCTGAATGAAATGCAGTGCTTTAAAATCACACCACAGAAGTTTTATAGAGCTTTGCAAGTCTCTTCATATACAAAGGACATTCAATATATGTTTCAGTGATGCAGTTTCTGCATAAAAAATTGACCTGTAGATTGCTCTCCCTAATTCTTTCCTCTACATCTCACCAGGATGTCTTTACATTCATCAGTCATCCACAGACAAAAACTTTAAGATTTGGAATATGTTTGAGATAATGATAATTTGAAATAGCTAATGAAGATAAACCCTAAGAAAACTAATTTCAGAATTTTCATTTACTGTACATAGATCTTCAAAAATATTGTATTTAAAACTTAGCTGAAAAATCAGTGGTAGAGAAGGTAGGAGAAGGAACAGAAGGAGAAGGCCGTGGGTTTTCACGGATGGGAGGGGAGTTTTAGTTTTAATTTATTTTACTAAGGGCTGGTAAGTTTAATTAACCAGGTATGGCTTGAATACACAGATAATTCATTAGACTAAAGCCACATTTGCATCCAGATGGTCATTTTGCTTGTTAATACTGAAAGACTTGCTCATGTGCTGAGCTTAAGATCACATGAAATCCCATGTCAAATCTGTTTTGCCCATGTTGGTAATTGGTGTGTGACCTCTCCCTGTCCTTAACTCATGAGCCTTTTGTTGTATTTTCTTTCCCCTGTCCAGTTGAGGAGGGAAGAGAGAGAGAGATGCTTTGGTGGGCACATGGTGTCTGGCCGGAGTTAACTCTTCACACAGAAAAGTTGGAAAGGAACTATTTAGAAGGGCATGTAGTAGTAGGACACAAAGGGTGAATGGCTTTAAACTGAAGGAAAATAGGTTTAGATTAGCAAATAGGAAGAATGTCTTCACTTTGAGGGTGGTGAGACAGAGGAACATGTTGCCCAGAGGAGCTGTGGGTGCCCCATCCCTGGCTGGAAGTGTTCAAGGCCAGGTTAGACTGGGCTTTGAGCAACCCAATTTAGTGAAATGTGTCCATAGCCATGGCAGGAGTGTTAGAACTAGATGATATTTTAAATCCTTTCCAACACAAGTCATGATTATCTAATATTAACGGCATTGTCAAGGGATTTATCACAAAGTTGCCTATTGCAATAAGGAGCAGACATTCCCATTACACGAACCTGATTAAATACATTAGTTCAGCATCTGACTATTTTTCTAGTAAGGTGAGAAGAGAGGAAAGGTGCAGAAGGCAAGGCTACAGCAACATGCAAATGTGTTTTTTTATATCCCAGGTATTACAGGAGGGGTACCCATGAAATCTCTGAAACAGCTGACAGCAGACAGCCTTCACCCCATCCTCCTCTGCAGACATCCAGCACAGAATAAGGAAAACATGTCATGGGCAAAGGTCTCCAGAAAACCGGTGCAGTCTGTTGACATCCAGTGGGTTTACAGTTCCAACTTACTGTACCTGAATTAAAAATAAGTTTGAGGGGGGTCTCCAGATCTTCATCTGCTGGCCACCAAAGAGCTGAAGTTGCCTTTCACAAGACGGTGATGGTTACCCATGGTGTTTTAGTGGAGACATCTACCTCCCAGATATTCTGATGCTGTTCTAAGGTAGCTCACCCAGGGAGACATTCATTATCTCTTCCCTATCTTCACAGACCTTCTCCAGAAGAAAATCTGAAATAATTCTCCCTGCTCTCTTCTGCCTTACCAGCAGGTATATAGCTACTTGTGTTTCTATCTGTCACAATTTTTCCCAGTTTCTAAAATATTTTTGTCTCTTCCTACAGCTTACTAGGCCTAGTCTACACTTCTAAATTTATATCTTATTTGAAGCCTTATTAAATGTGAATCTGACAGAGAAATCTCAAATGTTGAGTGCCTTTAAATTCAAGACCTTATTTTAGAATTGCTGTTCCACTAAACTGTAAAAAATCTGTCTGAAATTACCTATAATTTTTTAAAAAAGAAATATTAATGCCCTAATTGGCAATTGCACAGATGTAAACTGAGTGGCAGTACTTACGTCAGCACAAAACCAACACACATCCTATCAGAATCCACTTGCACAGACTGTATTCTTTAAACTGCTCATTTTCCTCCTCTCCAGACACACTGAAATCATTGTTTTAATAATTAGCATCAAAAAGCCTGAACTTTATAAAACACAATAAGCATACAAGTAACATAATCCACATAAAAGACAAAAAGCATTTGTTCTTTCATTAGATTGACTTTTGCTTAGATGCACTTAAAATACCACATCATAAAATGTATATGAGGAGACCATTTATTGCATGAACAATTAAAAAATTTTCTCTTTCTTTTTTTTTTTTTTTGTATAGGACTAGCTACCCCACAAACCACTTGGCCAAACAACCTGTTGGAGTATTTCCAGGATGCATTGAGACATCCACCAAAATATCAAAGGCTGTAATGGCACTTTCATTGTATGTTCCAACTCATCCAAGAATAGTCAAGAAACATTAAAGACAACAATCTCATCTGAAGCTAATTACTGACAACTAGCGCAATACTGCCTATAGAACTCATCATCTTTGATTTTATTCTTTAAAGAGCAGTCTCATCAGTTCCCATGTATCTCAAAGTATTTCTTGAAAGGGTTATAATTTAGTGGCGATGAATTCCAGGGCCTGGGTTTCTGAAATTTTTATAACTTTGCTGTCGCAATAGATTCTTCGTAGTTGGTCCAAGTTTGATCATAACTGTAATGATGAAATGATTGGTTGAGGGAGAGAAAGAAAAAAAAAGAAAAAGGAAAGACTGATGAGTTAATAAAAAATTGGGTGGGATTTTGGCCCAGAAAATAAAAAAAATATAACAAAAATAATTTCCAATCAAATATATTTTATGATTTCTTCTCCTGTTGAAATTTTCAGCATATTTGATAACTTTATTTTTACTCACAAAGCATTGTTTGTTAAAAAGAGAAAGTACTGTTGCTTGCATTTTAGAGCTAGGGAAATGAGGCACTTTGGAAAACTGCAGGAGAACAGGGAGTTTATACTGGTTTCCAAACTATCAAATTGGTCTTCTAAATACTAGAAATCCCTTCCTATTGCTGTTCTCAAACAGCAGCTGCACTAACTGTAGACTAACCACATTCTGGCTGAAGCTGTGCTGGAAACCAGATTGATTAAACCAGGGGAAATATTGCTGAAGAGATTTCCCTAACCAATATGGTTAGCTAATTTTCAGATTTTTCTCCTCAAGAGAGATGGTGGACAAGCTACTTCAAGGAGAAATTTTTCTACAAATATGAAGCAAATTTTCCATGAAATCAGTATTTTGTTCAAAATATAATAAAATGGAAAAAAAAATTCAATAATACTGCAATGCTTTTGAAAGCCTCACTTTTCCCCTTGGTGATTCCTTCGGCTAAAGTATTTTACTGAAGCAAAGCACACTTCTTGGTCTAACTAGTGGAACAGAAATCGTGCAGACCACTCTCCTCCCCCAGGTGGGAGGAAATCTCAGCAGGTCACAGAACATCTATTGTCTTCTACAGAAAACACAAAGAGAAGGCACTCTAAGAAGCACTGGGTGGCAGCAAGGCATGCTGAAGACAGTCTTGAAAAACTTCTGAAACTGGCTGTTCTTCAGTATTTGGTCTATACCCTGCTGAATCACAGTCCTGTACCTGAGACTTACCAAACACTCTGTTTTCTAAAACTTTTCGTACCAGAAACCCTTCTGCACTGAGATGAGCCTCATGTCCTTGCACTTCCACATCTGAAGATACATATAAACTTTGCTTAACTGCATGGCATGAGGCTTCCTTTAAGGTAGTAAATGACAACACCAAGTCCTGCTTGGGATCCTAAATGAAAAAAAGCAATGTAGGGGGGCATAGTACAGAAGCTTAGCCTTGTTGGTGTGGACTCAGGATTACCCTGGAGGTCCCAGGGCTATAAGCTACTGGCAACCTGTGGTCAGTGACTAGCCATGAGAGGGATGAGTCCTTGGGAGCTGGGTGAAACCAGCCAGGGGTAACCAAGAGAGCAAAGAACAAGTGTCAAACACATGTCAAAACCACCATATAGAATATACCCAAATGCTATGTGGAACTACAAACCAGTCAAGAATGAGATAGGTGCAGACCATGCAAAAATGCCTGCAAGCAGATCCTAAAGTGAAGGGGAAAGAGTTCCCCCAAGGATGTATTTGGAATACTCAGGATGCAGACAAATCACCAGAAACTACCACTTCTGCCAAGACTGAAAATACTGACCTCCAGATCCAGAGTGCCAGTGGAAAGTATAACTTAAAAGAAAGAGATACATAACAAAAAACTTACATAATTCTATACATACTAGAAAATGTGTGTATGCCTCATTTTATCTGCATTTACTTTGATGTATAAATGCCACTATTATTGTAACTGGACAAATAAAAACCCTTTGACTGGACAATTAAGATTTTAATTATACTAATGATAAATTCTTGTCTTTTAATAGAAGGTGAGTTCTTTTTGCGTATTGTAACATCTTGAATGTGACAAATTTGTGGGAATTTGAGGAACCTGTTCTGTTCTGTAACTGGGTTGCAACAATTTCCTAAGAGTAACATGCTCACTGGTTCATCAAATTCAGGTTAATTCTTCCTTGGGGAGGGAGCAGGAGTGTTTCGGAAGAGTCAGAGCATTTAATAGTCATCAGTTCAAAGAACATGATACTTACAGGAGTAAAACCATTAACATCAACGTTTTTTTCACCCTTACAGCCTCAGAAATATTTCAAACGTGATGGATTTCACATTGATACGGATCACCAGCTCACACAGCGCTCAAAGTCCAGGCAGATGACACATATCACAGAGCACCATTAACATATGGTGCTCATAAACTATACTGCTGCCCGCTCATATTTGGGGAGGTTTATGGTTATGTTCTACATGGAGTTATCTTGTCTAAAGGTATCACACAGATGGATCACAGCCATAAGATCTGCACCTAAGGAAAACCAGCGGCCTCCTGGCCAGCCTCAGTTGCAATCAACGCAAGAGAAATAATGTTGTTTCCAGCACACTCAGCTACAGCTGAAAGGGTTCCATGAACCCTCAACTACACATCCCTACAAATGTCACAGCCTGAAAGGGAGAGGTCAGCCACACCCCCTACCCATGGCTTTTTGCATGGCCTTTGCTTTGCTTGGGGCTGATGATCATTATTAGGCTTTCCGCCCTCTGAGTCCCCTTCCAGCAGGGTGGGCAGTCATCCCACCCAGCACCTGTGAAGTTGTTTCAGCAAGAGAACCTGGCCAGACCTAGCACCTTAATACTGAGACCTTGCTTGGTAAGTCAAAGAAGGTTTGCCAGGATTTTACACCACACATCAGGTGCCGCCAATTAAAAAGTCCCAAAATAGTGGAATTCATGCAATTGTACGAATAATAATAATATAATGTGTGAGTTAAGAATAAGACCCTGAATTCATAAGTAATTTTATTGAATAAATGGAAAATATGGATCAACAGTGGAAACTGATATCTAACATGACTTTTAGTTATGATTTTGGAGTAGGAGTTCTAAACATTGGAGGGGGCTTTTAGAATAAGACTTTATTAACTGAAAATCAAATTCTCTAGAAATTGCTCATTTTTTCTTTTACCCTTTGTTTTATTGTTGGACTAAGGCACAGCAAATTTTGCCAAGAAAGGGTAAGATCCTGTATAATATAGCTGCTCTAGGGATAGTAAGAGGTTATATAAATCCTCCCAAAGGAAGGGATTTGTATTTTTTGTGGAACTATAAACATAAAGCAAATGGAATTGCTTAAGAGTTGCTATTTGCCCTGTTGGTTCTTGTTCATCTTGTAAACTAAATGCAATAAAAGAACAAAGACTATTTTCCATTTTTAAAGATTGTTTCTCCATCACAGCTATTCAGAAACAGTTTATTTTCCAGTTGGTGAATTCAGATTGAGGAGGTTTCTGTCTCTCCTTCCTATACTTGGCACAACTAGTCCATTTTTGAAAAATACGTATCATGTCAATGCCTTACACTTTACTTTAGTGCAAGGTAAAGAACTGAACTTTGCCTGCTGAGGAAAATAAACAATATATTTTAAAAAATTGCTAAAGGAAAATTTGAAATAATTAATATACTCCTTTATGGAAGCTCTCAAGGAAATACTTTAAGATAGAAAACACCGTGAAGAAATTCAAAATCTTATTCGTAATTTACTTGACCCAGCAAATATTCTTTAAACAAAACAAGCAACCTACATGACAAATAATTTAGTAGGAGCTGCTGAGAGCTTTCTACCAGGAAAAAAAAAAAAAAAAAAACAAAAAAACAAAACAAAACAAAACAAAAGAAAAAAAAACACCAGTACTTATTTATGTACTGATTTGTGGAACAGGATTGGTATTTTAGATAGTGACTAGGGTCCTTTGCAATTAGATTGTGATTATTTCAGACCACTGTAAAAATTTATTAAGCCTTCATCTACATTTCCTTCTTTTGTGTGTGTGGACAAAGCAAAAGTGACACTGAGTTACTGAGAATAAATTTATAGTACTTCATTAGTAATCCATGTCAACTTGGGAAAAAGGGCAGATGTAATCACACAGTTCACTCTCCTGGATTCTCCTGGTTTGTTTTAACCAAGTAAATGTATTGATGGAAATGGAGAATCTTTAGAGAAAGGAGCAAAATGTGCAGGAGTTATCCATCATGCAGAACTGGGGGGAAAAGAAGTATTTTTGCTACTTACAAGAATTCTACAGAAAACACATTTTCCTCCCTACAGGTTGGAACACATGCAACACTCCCTGTTCTTGAGACACATATCAGAGTGAATTTAAAGGAAAATATCCCAAAATTCAGTCTCATTGGCATATGCTATTTGGTCTCCTTAGGCTATTTTTTAAAAATACTGATGATACTCAGTAAAATTATGCCTGTTGAATATAGTTCTATACCCAACCACTCAGGAAGACTTCTGGCCCTTGTGAGCTCTGCTTTATCCCTTTGTATCCCTTTATTAGGCTGACACATCAATTCATATCATGTACACAATTAAGCCAAGTGAGAAGTAGGGAGGTTTTCTCAAGGCACACTACTGGACTCAGTATATTTGTATATTTTTTAAAGCTAAAATGTCACACAGCTTTCCAAGATTTACCTTAAGGAAAGAAAATAATTTCTGATTAAATTAGCTGCAGAAACATCTTGCAACCTCTTTGCAACAATTTGTTACAACCTTTCATAAATCAGAACTGTGTTGTTTAGCAGCCAATGAAAACATCTGTCAGAAGACAAAGAAATTAGTCCACACTCACATGCAAAGATGATTAAAATCAAATTCAGACATTAATAATTGATCCCAGGTGTCCCTCTATTCTTTGACCCATAGTTGTCAGTTGTCACTGATGTAGTTAGATGGTTAGAAATCTTTTTCTTTTTTTCCATGGTGATTTGGCAATAAATATCATTGTTGTAGAAGCCACAACAATTAAAACCTTTTCCCAAGAATTTTAAATCATCTTAATCTGGAGTATTATAGACCATAAAAATAGTAAGGGTTTGGGGATAACATTGTCTGCACTTTTTCTTTGGAAATTTTGAAACAGACATTGGAGATGGGTTGCAAAGTCAGCAGTATATTTTGATTATTCGGATGTGCAAATACTCAAGATGACATGTTTTTTTTTTCTTTCCACAGAACACAGGCACTTTAACAGCTGAAAAACAGTAATACTCAAGTTTATCAGCTAAGAAGCACTATGGCTCCATAACAGGTTTTCTTAATTCTTGGGCCTATTGCATTTTTTAACGATTTCTCTTCATCTTTTAAAAAACAGATCAACAACTGATATACACAGAGGCTACTAATTTCTACTGTTCAAATTTCAAAAGGCATCTCCCATCACCGTATATGGAAAGGAGGAGAGTGAGAAAGTCTGTAAGGAGGCTCTGCCTTTGAGTCAGCAATGAGTAACCACTGCTCTCAGTTCAATGTTTTGGGTTGATAAAGAGTTATAAACCGGTCACCAAAACAGAAATCAAAATGTTACTGGACATTTAATTAAAATGCACATATTAGCAGTCAATTAAGAATTGTCAGAGTCTTTCTTTTACTATTCACACTTAGATGAAGATTGTTTACTTTTAGACACATGCCATGAGGCAACACCACTAGGATACCACGATGCTCAGACACAAAAACTCTTGTTACAACAGAGACATCTAACCCAGCAAAGAGACTGGGTCCACGTGGTGACCCTTGTGGTGATGCAGCTCTCAGCTGCATTTTGTTCTGCATCATCTATTCAGGGCATCCTCTCAGTCCTTAACTTAAAATTAAGAGTTTGTAGAAACGAGCCTCAAAATGCTCATTTCTCTTTATAAAGAAGTCTCTCCTGACACACACACACACACACAAAAAAAAAAAAAAAAAAAAAAAAAAAAAAAAAAAAAAAAAAAAGCATGGATGTAGAATAAGTTATCCAGGGGCAGAAAAATGGCAGTCCTCAGCACACAGTGGCACTTTAGTAAGCCTTACCATCACATTATGTTTTCTCTAGTTACATTGCTAGCTGAGGCAATGGGTAGTCTTTCCTACTTTTCCCAGATTTCTTCACAGGAAACCTACAACCCACTATGTCTGGCAATAGCAGGCTGTACCCAGCCAAAAGAGAAGAGTAATAATACTTCCAATTAACAGCCAAAGGCCAAAGAACCAACACTTCTAAGCCACAAAAAATGATGCATCATAGTTGCGTCAAGGGTACTCGATATGTTTAGTTAAACAGAGAGAAAAAGTTTTGTTGACAGGTGAATTTCTGTCATTTCCTTTTGCTCCAAAGGCCATACACCCACAAAAGCACTACAGAAAACAGCAGCAGAAAAAGACTTCATGTAGGAAGCATTCCGTTGCATCAGAGGCCATTGAGGCTTATTTAGAAGAGGGATATCTATGTCTTCACAGAAATACTTGGCTGCTTTTGCAATAAAAGAATAAACACAAGGTTGCATGAGAATTTAAACTCACTACCTCCTAACACCAGTCAGGACTATGCTGGTAGCTCCCAGGCTCCTTTGTTTTCTGTATCAAGCTGGAACTTGATACAAAGAGGCAAATTTCCATGATGTAATTAAAATCTTGCTGGAAATTATATTTTTCACATACTTCATCAAGCTTAAAAGCAGAGGCATTCAAACAGACTGCATCTTTTTAACTCTTGGATAAGATGAAGTCTGTTCTTCTACCAGCTCTTATTATTATCCGTGCAGAAATTCTCTACAATTACCATTGCATTAAATTAAGTCCATAATCTTTCTGTTATGATCAAAGTAGGTGCAGATGTTGAGATTGTATAAGGCATGGTCTGCAAAAAATGGGATGGGAGCTGAAGCAAAATCACAACATCACTATCCAATAAACCAGATAATTAGTAACAAAGTGGTTACCTGCTCTCAAGATACTATCATTTCCATCTAATTTAACTTACTCTTGATTATCTTACAAAAGAAAATATCCTGGGTCTCAAAAAACATTTCTCACCATCTTTTGCCTTTGGAAGAAGTCACCCAAACAAATATTTATTTTCAAAAATCATATTCTTCTGAGTAATATCATCTAAATAAGATCCCTCCATAGCATTTATAACCCTCTCTGTTGTTATCTGTGAGACTGTAACGATGTTTTTCAGGAACTGAGGACAGTATTTTTCCAGAAGCACCACTAGAGTTCATGTTAACTATTTTTAATGATTTTTATTTTACAGTTCAGAAAAGGCCTGCAATACAGTATGGAAGTATTTAGCATGCACACAAGAGTTAGGTATTTCACCCTTTTTTGTTTTTAATGCCTAATTGTTTTCAAATTCCTGACAGAGTAAATTAGTCAGAAAGAAAATCAAGAAAAAAAATTGTACTGGCATTTGGTATTCTGAAGGCCCTGTTCCTAATTTCCTCCATTCTTTCATGTAATAATAGCTTTGGTTAAGCCTCCGGATACAGGGTAAATTGGACTGAGTTTGAGTTCTTCCTCTTAATAGCTTTCCTTGTAAAAAGGTCCAGTGCAAATAAATACAATAGGTCACACTAATCCATAAGTTTTTTGGAGGGGAGAAATCACAGAGTAAGAACTGATTAAAAGTTTGCAAAAGATCATAACTTCAGAGAAAAGAAAAGGTTCATTCAGTTCTCTGCTCGTCTCCCATGCAATGCACGATGATGCTCAAACCCACCAAGGTGTGCACATGGAGCAAAGCAGTGCTGGCTCTTCTTTCCTGTGACTCCTTATATTTGGAAGATAATTAGGACTTGAATAGCCATGACTAGGTAAGTGACAGACTACTTTGGATGCTTTTTTAGAACCTGGGGTTGCTTGGCAGGCCAGGCTAAGAATGAGAAACATCTTCCCACAACCAGCAAGGGGAGCAGGTAGACAGTAGTGAAACTTCTAACCACACTCAGATGCTGAGCATTCAATCTGAAAGTTGACTTTTCAGTTGTTGACAGGAGCTAAATCTTATTGCATTTCCAATTAAGTCCCTAAGTGTTTCCAATTGTTATGCTAATATAGACAACATTAGCATACCAAGTTTAGAAAAATATACTTACATATTATATGCACATCTACAGTAAGTCACAAGAGCATCATAATTCTCACAGTTCTCACAATTCTGAGGAGGTATCCCTGCAGGGGACACATCAAAATCTTGCACTTTCATAATATGTGTTATTTTCCCCAATTTTAACCTCCATTTTCCTCCTGTAATGATTATTTTCTCACCCATCCTTGTCTTGACCACCTTAGTAACTTATTATCTATCTCCTTTACTTTGTCTATAAACATGGATGCAGTTTTGGCCCATCGAATTGCTTGAGTTTTCTTAGTAGCACTGCACCTGCAGAGTTTACAGTCTCCTACAATCTGCTGCTGCTAGAAGTTATCCTCCCACTGGTCAGCCTGTAGGAGAATTCTCCAACTACTTCCAATCAACATGAGACAGATTACCAAAGACACACAATTTGAACTAATTAACCTAGCATAGATCCTTTTTGCTTAACCAGGTGTGGGGTCATCCACATGACCAACTTAGCTGGCAGCTGTGAAAAAGTGAAAACCTCTGGGAGGAAGGATGTGATGAGCAGCCAGTAACCATCGTACTTCCTCTTCCAGCTGCATCCATAGCTCTCCCTCTAAAAAACAGTCCTGTTCCCCTTGCAAAGGGTCACGCTTTCCTCTGCAGACTAAGGCAACACACAGTCATTACTAGCAGGCTGAAACCTGAGAAGAGCAACTCCAGTATAGCTCTTCCTTATGCTGTCCCAACTACTCTTACCAGTCTCTGAGGACCTCCTCTGGCTATAACTTGGCATTTGTAGGCCATCTGTTTTCTCCTCTGTTTGTGTACCATCAACAACCATTAGATTGTTCCTCTTCTTAATGCTGTGTCCTGCCCAAGCTTCCATAACTCTACTTTGACAGTCTTCACCCTGTTCCAGCTAAGCAGCATTGAGTAAATGAGAACATTTGTGTCTTTACACAACGATGTGTGGTTACTCCCTGGGTAAACCTCCTTCACCTGTTCAATTAAGCTGAGAATAATTTGAAACAAAGCTTGTACTGAAGGTTCTTGTTAAATACCAGCTGCTCCAAGGTCCATAATTCAAGCATCCCTGAAGCATTGCCATGCCTATGTTGGCTGCAATATCCTCTGAAAATACGCTCCTGGCAGTTTTCTTCTGCACCTTTGCAACGTGTCATATTTTATGCTTGAGTGCCTTAGTACTGAAATACCGTACACTTGAAAACAGTCGTGCCAAATTTTTAATTAAAAGCCCCTTTTTGTTACTTCCAGTTAGGTAGGAGAGCAAAACATCTCCTTTTCCCACTTACAGAAACTCCTATTTTTGCCTCTATTTTTACAAGAAACACAAAGACATTGCAAAGTGTGCCCCAAATGTGTCATCATCCAATAAAACTCCACATGTGCAAAAACCAGCCCTAAAATAAAGATACTATATTGACAAAGTTATAGCCAGAGGGAGGAAACAAAAGGTAGTGAGGTACAAGTTAAGAATACTGTTACTAGCTATTGAAGGAGAGTCCAGGGTATATTTCAGAAGTTCAAGAATCAAATTGCCTGGCCAATATTATAACAGAATTCCCAAACGCATTCAAACGAGTTTTTACTTCATCTTGAGGAAGCCCTGTGACTGTGCCTCTTCAGGTCCACCACAACACTTCCAACAACATGAACCTTTTGTTCTGAAAACCAGAGGAGGAAAGACCTGGAATGCATCTATGCAACATGAAAGCTGGGAGGAGACCCAAGCGGGGTGAGCTGCACAGGAAAAGAACTGAGTCTTTGATGGGTTTTGAACAAGCACAGGTGTGGTGGCATGAATTCCTAGTAGGATTTATGCATTTGTAGCAAGAAAGACCTTGAAGAACCAAATTTAATTGTCAAATAGTCTAGAGGAACACTATTTCTCAAAACACATAATTACATAGCCATATATGATTTACAGATGGTGAAAAAGTACAGCACCTGTCACAGACTTTGCTAAGCCAAAGTCTAAATATGTTTATCCTTCATAACATGTTTCTGACAAATCTTTTTTAATTCTAGGTCCACTGCCAAATGTGAGTACTAATCCTTTCACCAGAAAAATAGATGGAAGTCTTTACAACATTGTCATCAAACCAATGTTTACCAGCTGAGGAGGAATCCAGCATCCTAGAGGGCATTAGTCCTGCTGACAGAAGAAACAGGTAAGGTGTGCTAAAAAAAAATGTGCTCTGAAGTCAAGTGAACATTGTAGTTCTTTAAACACTGGTACCAATATGAATTATTTCAGCTAGATGGACAAGATAAGGGTTAAATATTTTCCTCCAAGTTTTCTTCAATTTTCAAAGTACTGAGAGGTCTTCATAAGGTATGAACTAGTAGGATTAAGAACATAGACTAAGCAAGTGGTGCAGCATGGTAGAAATACATCCATAAAGAGAAGCAGCTGGTGTTGAAGATGAGATACCCTCAGTGTTGGACATTCAGTGACTTCTGGTGCCCAGCAGTCTGGTCCTGGGAGCCGAATGCCCACTAGCAGCTTGGAATGTATTTTTTTGTTTAGCTGCAGCCAAAGGAAATCCCACTAACATGCTGCCAGGCTGCCCCACAGAGCACAACAATGCACTTTCAGTGTGGATGAGTGGATGATATGTTTCAAAGCTCACCAACATACTAAGGGAAATGTTAAACACAGAGGAGCATAAACCTAAGCCTTGTTTAGAACTTGTGATTCCAGGGCACAAAATGTGCAGCTTTCTTCTTCGCTGATTGTGGGCCATCATGGCAGGCTTCTGGATTTCACTGACAACTTCAGGAGCTCCCTTCACTCTGAAATCTAAGCCATTTTTATTGGGTATCTAATGTTAGGACTTTGTATCTGATACTATTTATTTACACATTTTAAGAAATGGGAAAGTGTAGCTGAGGTGAAGACATGTGGCAAGAGTATTCCAGATGGTCTGAGCTGTAGGGGAAAGAAACTGGATTACACTGGTGTGTTACAGACCCGCTGGGAAGAAATTAAACTGAGTAAGTTAATGATAAATTATAAATGAAGTATGTGCCATGAATATTAACCACACACACTGTATACTTTCTGAAACTGTCTGTCTCCAGAAGAATAGTTTTGTAGCCACAAGACAGCACCAGTTTATTTAGGGGACATGGGAACTCTGTAGGGAGTAGGAATCCTACAGAACTAAAGAAATTGTCCAGTGTTGTGAAAAACAAAAATTATTCCTAACTTACACAGCGCACTAAATAACAAAGACATTAAACTTTTATGGCACTCTTAGGGATGGATGGAAGCCCATTTCAATAGCAGATTTAATTCTCCCCAGTTACAAAACATCAAGATTTACATGAACCTAGGGAGGAGGAAAGGCAGGGAGATACAGAAGAAGCATCACATCCCAGTACAACATTAATTAATAAATAACAGAAGTGTCTTGAGACTCCAAAAATGTGGGTAGAAGTATTAATGTCAGTAAGAGATATTTTTGGAAAGGATGCTTGTGTGACTTCAGACCAATGGGGTTTTTTAAGTGTTGGAATGAAACTTCCACATGTCAACCATAAAAATGAAAAATAAGTTGTCACTTTAAATCTTCTTTCCTAGGCAAGCACCTTATTTCAGACTCCATTGAGTGGAGAACCCTTTTTTTGAACTTTTTGAGGATATACAAGTGCACAGGCACTTCTTTAGCCTGTAGTTCCCCATGCCTTAAAAAGTTTACTCAGTAATATCATATATGAAGACTGTGGTGGCACAAAAAACTGAAAACAGCCTTTCTAAAGGCTCAAGTGTTTGTGGTCAGACACCTCCTGACAAAAACATGTAACTTCTTAGATTTCCATTGTTCTGGCATGTGTACATGGTAAAGAGGGGAGTACAGCCTTGGAGGTCTTCACTGGCCAAGGAAGAGCAAAGAAGTCACCAACAACATCAGCCAGTGCCTTGCTCAGGAATAGGCATTAGCTGCTTTTCCTGTTTGTTTTACCAGCAACAAAGGGGCCAAACCAACACTGGTCAGAGCACAAGATGTCAAGATTAACTGTTGTGAGCAAGTTAATGAGTCAGGTGGGTAAGACCACCACCAAAGCCACGTGCTTTCTGTTACAAGCTAGGCTGAGCTGCTGCTGGTGATCATACACAACAGGTAAGAAGTGCCTGAGACACAACACAGGGAACAGACCTGGGACTAGTGGAGGACAGATTCCAGCAGCTGGAGAAATCAATCACTTGCTACAGTGCTTAGACCTCACTGAGGCAAAAATAAAGTTTAATACGTATTCTGACTTTTATTTTTAGAAGATTACCTTGCCTTTCTCTATATTACATCCCTATTTAAGACATCCAGAAAATCATGCTCTGGCCCTGTGCCTCAAAAGTCACACATAAAACCTACCATAAACTTCTACTCTGCTCTAAAAGTTCCAGCAATTACAGTTTCAAGGCAGAAGTTGAAGGACAGGTTTCCAGATACATGGAATATTATATGACTTATATCATTGGCATAAAGGGATAAAAATACAAAGCATTAACATTTACTTTAAGAATTAAAAGCCTGAAAAAGTCAGGATGTATAGGTTACAACGTTGTCAACCATGCAAGAAAAGTCCATAAAAAGAAGGAATATATTGTGAGTAAAAGTCATATGAAGTATTAATGAAGTGACTTCTCCCTTACTTTTCCTGAAAATCTTATGTAGGTACACAGAAGAACACAGGCTAAGTGGACACAAGCCACGTATTTCCCTCCACTTTGCAAATACCCAAAATTTTTTGTTGGGTTATTTGGGTTTTTCTTTTTTCCCTTGTAATTTAGCTTTGGAAACAGCTAGGCATTCTAGCATCAGTTTACTTAAAATGTCTGCTTCAGCATGGGAAGATAATGGCTGCTTTCTCTTATTTTCTATGCTATGAAAACTTCTACAGATATTTTGTATCTGCAAAATTCTTTGAAGTTTGTTGAAAATATTGTAGCTCTTTGAAGAAGGATCTCAAATTTAGAAATGAAATTGCACTTATAATAAGGAAGCAATGTCAAAATAACAAGATAACACGCTGTGTATCTCTTGAATATAATTTCCCCCTGCATATACAGCCAAATGGAAGGATGATTATAGAACTTCCTGCTGTAATAACTTAACCTAGCTAGCACCAGCACAGATTATCCAGTAGCATGGTCTTCAGGGCTGTGATGACTTGGCAACTGGTGGTACAGCACACATGCTCTGATGGTTGGCAAGACCTGGAGCCTCTGTTGCAGCATCCTGAAGTCTCGTCATCGTTGTCTCCAGCTTGCTCTAAAGATAGGGAACAGGCCCTTTGGAATGCCATGTGATAAATTTTTTCAGAGGATCTGCTGTGTAGAGCTATTCCTATACCATGGGAAAAAAAAAAAAACCAACAAAACCAAAAAAAAAAAAAAAAACAAAAAAAAACCCACAAAAACAAACAAACAAAAAAAACCAAAACAAAAACAAAAACAAGGCTAAAAGCCTTGAGAAGCCTAAAGAGAAGAAAAACAGATAACTTAGGCTGGCAGTGGTTTAAAACCTATCCCTATCAGCCTGAAGCTGGAAATTGACAACAAGCACAAATTCAGGCAGCTCTAAGTTATGCAGCAGAGCCAGGGTGAGCAGAGGGGGAGGCTTGGCTGTGCAGCAGCCCAACCTCACTATGCTGAGTGTCTGGCTGGGGAACCTGCATCTGCAGCCTCTGGGGATGTAAGTAGCTCACAAGGCCACACACAGCTTTTGCTGGATAAAGTTTATGGTGAGCTGTGCTCACTATCCTGTTTTCCAGGGACATCAGCGCTCAATAACTGCTTAACTTTTTACCTGTTCACTCCTTGTCACTCTTCAAAAGAAGTCCTAATGCCACCTAATGCATACTGGGTAGCAGATACAGAGTGTGTGTATCCTGGCAGGGATAAGCTAAGTGAGTTGAAACAAATGAGGTGTTGCAGTGTATGACACAGGAAAGCAGGCAAATGATTAATAGTCCAATGAAAGATTATCCTCATCTGATATTTCCACACTTGAGTGAAATCCATCCCAGCTGCAATTTAATGTAATGGTTGTCTATTTGGAGCTCCTAACAACTCTGCCTCAATTACTTTTATAATTGTTTGCATTGATTTTCCAGTAATCTTTAAGAGTTAGTATAAAAATGCCTTAGAATAGTAAAGATTTTTAGCTGAAGGGTTCAAAATAGTTTGTTTTCCAAGTTTAGATACCACAGAATGGTAGCAAAACTTCTAGCCATAGCAAAGAGAAAGGCTGCTGCTCAAGTTGCAATGAAGACTTAGTTCAAGGCTAAACTCCTTTCTGTAGCTTAAGAAAGCTGCCAATGGCAACAGTGTCAGCATCAATCAGACCAGGGAGAGGAGAAAAATGCCTTTCTTAAGTCTAACCACCAAATACCAGAGCTTTTGTAAAGATGGGCCATGTCTCATGTGAAACTTGCTATTTAGTAGATAAATTATTGAGCATCTTTTTATCTTCTCCTGCCTGCAGTGACCAAAGGTTACAGGAAATTTTCTGTCCTTTCTCCATTCATTTCTCACTGTTTCAGTAAGCCTCTGAAAAAAAAATCAGTATCTCTTACTACAGCAAAAAAAATTATTTTCTGTAGTTCTCTATTCTTATTACAGGGAAAAATGCAAGAAAATGCACTGTAAAAACTCTTTACCAAAAGGGCTACTGTTGTGATATACGTGGAAAACTTATCATTAACAAGTCATCATAAGAACTCTGAATTCTTCTAAGATCTATTACTCCTTTTCACCAGTTCTTCCATGCCCATATCCTTTGATAGAGCAGGAAGAGTTCGTTATTTTCTAATATACAGGGTGGGTGGGAAGGAACAAAAAAAAGGATAGAAAAGAGAAGATCCACAGGAGAGTGTCAAGATTTGGTGATGTTCAGCTCATACAGGAAGTTCAAAAGGTCAGAGTTTATAGGGACAAATGGTCCCTCTCCTGCAGAAAACCCTGTTTCTACAGAGGGAAATCAGTTGACTGCTTGATCAGTTATTCAGGGTGGCAGCTCAAATCTTCCTCCTTTTCCTTCCTCTTTCTATTACATCGTGTACCTTCTGATACATTGCTATTGCACGTAATAGCAGGTGTCCTACCTTATGGTCAACTTCCTAAGGAAATCCCAAGGAAAACATCTGACAAACCTGAAGACATAATATTTTTGGTACCTTTGGGGTGGAATCTTAGGGGAACACACTTTCAAGCTGTGCCTCCCACCTCTCACTTGAGTGGAAAGACTCAAGGAGAAAAGACTTAAAGACAAGCTTCTCCAGGGAACTGGAATACTGCACCTGCAGTGAGTGCAGAGAGGATGCTTTATGTCAGTGAAGTTATTAAGACCTTTGCAAAGGTTCTTGTAACCACAGTCCTGGTGGATTTTTTCTTTTTAGGTTTTTTTTGTTTTGTTTTGTTTTGTTTTTTTTCCTGTTGGTTGGTTTGTGGAGGCTTTCTCCTCATTTCCCTTTGTCCTTTATCTTTCAGATTGAGTGGGAAGTAAAATAATGAGCTTGGTATTCACCGGATTTAAAGATAAACTATTAATAGACAATGGAGATGAGGCTTAGATTTAAAGATAAAGTATTAATAGATGATGTGGAGGAGGCTTGGACTAAATACCACAGAGGAAGGGAGGTTCCTTTGAAAAGCATCCCATACTAATAATTTTTCTTACAGTTAAGGAAATGGTATGATCCTTTCAGTTAACCTCTGAATATAATCAGCCATCATCATTCCTATCTCTAATTTCTTTATCTGACCTTTCAGAAACCAAAAAATCATAAGAACAGTGATGATGCACCCTGTCAGAGCTGGGAGCAAGGGATAGTCCCCATGGTCACTACTATTCTATCCACATGCTATTTAGCAAACTTGTCTCTCTTTGGGGGAAAAAAAGAGTCTTACATGTCACAACATTTTCATGGAAATTTTGTAGCATTTTCTTTTCTGAGGTTTTGCATTAACACTCAACAAAGTCAGATTAAGAAAAGCAAGTAGAGAACTAAAAAGAAAATGTATCCATTCTTCCTAGGTTCTGTCTTATGACTGGGTGAGTCTTCAGTTGTTATTTTCATACTACTTTTTAAAAACACCTTTCTGTAAGTGCTTCTGACTTTCTTTTAAAAATTCAAATTTGCTCTTCATTGTAGAAAACTAATTTTTCTTAGTCAATAGGATACTCCATTTACCTCTGCCCTTTAAACCTTTCCATCCTCCAGGTGGAACTACCAGGTTTCCAGATCTAACTTCATTGCATTGTGGATTGGGTATTTTCTGAGCAGGGACTTTAACAGGTTGAACAAAGCTGAGGAAAGGAAGTTCTATAGACCAATATTTCAGCTACTTCTTCATAAGGCATCCAGCCAAAACATTCATCTGCAGAATTTCCTTCCTAGTTATAGTGAGATTTACCCCTGAGTGTTTGCAGTGATAGATAGAGCTTTCAAGAGACCAACTCTCACTCACAGTCTCAAAGGCAAGGAATGAGAACTACAAACACTATATAATCCACACCATGAACATCTGTACCCAGTGTCTTTGCAAGTTTTCTTCATTTTGTTTGACTGCTCATCTCTCTCAAGCATTTTTCAGGATCCAGCCACCTTTGCTGGGGAATTCCCCCTCTTCCCTCTTCTGTTCCTTGTGAAGATACAGGTGGTAATGACAACATTGCTGTTCACTTAGGATTTGGATAGTGAGTGTACAATGTTTTAATCAAGCAAAAATTATTGAAGGGTATATTTCATAATTTTTGCATGTTTATTATGGCAATAATTAGCACCCAAAGAAGTAAGTGTGTTTCTGACATTTATGATACAAAACTGACATTTATGATACAATATTCAGTTTTCAAAAAAAAAGGGAAGCACTTGAGTCTTACCTCACTACCCATAACTTAAATTGTTAGTAAAAAGTATCCTCTGGTTTTGGATGAAATATTTGAATTTTAACAGTTAAGGTCCAGCATGAGTTTTGCACCAAGCTTACACTGAGTCTGTTCTACTGATTCTTGTAGAATTATTCCATCTTTCAGTAAATATTGTATCAGTATCAAAACAGAAAAAAAAATTCCTTTTCTTGAGGAATATGGACTAATAGCTAGATCTTTTTTGTTTCACATAATTAAAATCTATGTTAATAAACTAATTTCTTATATTAAAAGTTACTCTGCCTAGATTAGACCACAGATGGTGTCTCTGTCTTAAACAGAGTATGCATTTTGTAAGCAAAACATCTAATACTGTGGGTAAGGCAGGATTACAGTGGAGACACTGTTAATTTAAGTGTCAAATGCTTTTAAGAGTTGAAAGTGTTTACTCATAACTGTTATGAATTCAGCATATGTTTTAAATTATGTGCATATAATCTAAAAACCAGATGAATTCTGTGTAATGTCTTCTTTTAATTAAGACATTAATTGGCCAACATGTTAAAAAAAAATCAGGAGTAGGATAGGTAAGTCTGCTTTCTGGTTTAAAAAGAAAAAGAATTTTTAGAGGAATCAACCAAATGGTTCCCTGGTAAAATTGGTAACTTTAGTGGGAGAGGCAAGGGTGTCTGTTGTTTGATGCTTCAAAGTCATTCATAAATTTACACTTGCATCGCATCCTTGATAGCCTATAGTAGCTGAAAATTCAGATGGAAAATCACAATATTTCCTTCATGGTGGGGCTGGACAGCAACTGGATGCTTTGTCTTAATACCTTTTTTCTAACCTGATACCCTATCATTTTTTACTGTCCCATGTGGACTGTAAAGCAGTCAAAGCCCATATAAAAGAGCAATGAATTTATAATGCCTTCATTCTGCACCCATTCCTTAATTCCTTACCAAAAAAAAAAAGGAAAAAAAAAAAAGCAAAAAAAAAAAAGCAAAAAAAAAAAAAAAAAAAAGCCAAGTAGCTAAGATTATCAGCTGTACCAATTTCAAATACTTTTAGTTCCCAAGGAAAACAACAATACTACAACCAAAACCATCTCATGTACACAAAAAGTCCACACCAAGGCTATACTAGAGTTCCCTTCAAGCACCCCAAGCAGCTTCTCTGCAGCTACCAGGGTTTGGCAAAGGCTGTTCAACAATGACATTTCCTGGCAAAAGAAAAACTGGGCAAGAAGAACTGAACAGTGGTGAGTAGTACTTTATGATTCAGATGCATATAAATTGAATTACAAGTCTGGAACACCAAATAAGAAGGAGCTGTAAATAAAGGTCATAAATGTTTCACATCAAGATATACACAAAGAAGCAGTAAAGCAATGTCATGTCTGTACTCTGTCCAAGCATACATTAAATGAACTCTAAGTTTTGTCACGGCGCTTTCCAAGGTATTAAACATAGCAAATAAACAAAAAATTATAGACCCTTCAGCCAATATAAGCATGTTGGATAAAGACTTCGCATCTAGTGACCAAACAAAATCACTGTCTTTATTTGCCAAAGTAGTTTGTTCCTCTTTTCTGGCCATTTTCAAATGTTTGTGAGTTACTGGTTTTTCCCCAAAAAGCCAATATATGAAAAGTCACAAAAAGACTGACCCTTGTGTTATTTTTGACTTTATGGAAACCAGAAAATGCTGATATAGTCACATTATGGCTTTGTCTCTTACAACTTGGAACTCCACAAAGCACCTAAAGCTATTACTTTCTGCGGTCTAAGTCTCCCCTGAATGCAAACTTCAACAACCTTTAGCAAAGAAATAGTTGAGATTATGCTTTCTAGTCTTTCTAAATGCTCTATAAGAATTTGAACTTGAAAAGATCCAAGTGCCCTTTCCTACTGAGGAGATCACAATAAAAATAAATTATTAGGGAGAAAGAAAATGCCACCAAAACAGCACTTACTGCAATAAGGTTGACACTTGCAGCATTAACAGAAGGGAAAACAAACAGAAGTTAACTTCTCCCTAAGTCTAAAACAGGCAGTAAAACCTAAAAGGAAAGACAAGGTCTCCCAATTCTCACTCCACAATCCAAGCCACACAGTCTCAGTTGCCTTAGTTTGATGCCTCAAAGAGAGGTCAAGGTACGGACTGCCTTTCAATCTAAAATATGCTGGAAAAGAGCTGAAGCAAATGTCAGCCTTAGCACAAACAATGCAGCCAATTGATGAATGAACTGAGGGGTTTGGACCCATATTTAATTGAACAGACCAAAAATCTCTTTCAATGGTCTTTGAATGAAATCTTTAGGGAGAAATCCTTGTTCTGCTGGAGAGAGTAGGAGCTTTGAGTTCCTTAAGCGATGAAGTCAACAGTTAAGCAATGAAGCAAGCAGTCCAGAGTTTACCGCAGAAAATATTCAGGGCTTCTCACCTCCAAGTTCAGCTTTCACATTTAAATTCTACTGAGGATAACTACAGTAGTCTGCCAATTCCAATTCGCAAAAAGGCAAGCAGAGCCAGCCAGACTCCTTCTGTGCAATCTACAGGAGACAGCATCACAAACTTTCTGTGTCTCACTTCCCATCCTCTGAAGTAGCAGACCACCACATCTGACTCACAGGCATAGAACAGGAATGACTCCAGTCACATTAGCGTAGGTGCTCAGACTGCTATGGTAAGGACGACAAATAAACCTTATAAACAGAGAGGAGAAAAAACCTTCACATTTCTCTTGTTTACAGAGGAGATGCTCCCCAGGAAGCCAATGATAAAACATTCGCTGACGTCAACGGGAGTGCATTCAAGACCCAATTTAGGTTAAAATTGAGTCGTGTTCAAGTAGTAGTTTTTGTCTTCCCCTTTGCCCTCTGTATAAAATTGAACAACTCCATCCTCACTAAATCATTTATGTTTGTCAGCTTCTTGCCTCTCCCTGCATGGTGGGATCCAAGCAGCCAAGCTGTTTATAGATACACATAGACTTACTTGTGTATGATTTTAATTTTCTTCGGCTCTAGAGAAGAGCAAGTCTTGCCAGGGGTGGTTTCTGTCACTACAGGATTCTCTTATTTTCTTCATTCCCATCATATTTGCAAAAGCAGTGGAAGCACATTCAAACTAAGACTCCTGTGGGTGTGGCAGGACATAGAGTCCCTAAATATTTGTGAGAACTCCTATAAGCCTTCCATAGTTTGAAGAACTTAAAGATTTTCAAAAAACACTTAAATACCCACAGATACAAGAAAAGATCTTGTCAGATCCTCAAAAAAGCATAAAGCAACAAAGATACATAATTCCCCTTTTATCCCAGAAGTAATTAGGTGCATAACCTTCTTGGTTAGAATTACTCTAAATCCTGTTTTCATGTATTTGCATCAATACTTATAAATCACATAGAAAATGCAGATTGCGGATCTCTGCCCCCGTTGACTTTTGCTGAAGCATATCTGGGCTCTTAAAAGTTTGTGTCAGTATTGCCAAATGGCCCTAAAGGGATGATTTGGAAAGAATTGTTGCTACTGAGATGCCGAACACTGACATCAGAGTTAAGCATGAATGCTCACCTTCAACATTCAATTTCAGTTCAACAGCCACAGCTTCAAAAATTTATTTCCCAAATGCTTCAGTCCCATATGCATTCACCTAGAGATTTCCAAACACTCAGCAAGGTTCCACTGAGTATCTTATTTCCTTTGATTTATGAATCTCTTCAATAGGCAAGAATTGATGAAAAGCCTGAACATCTTGGAGAAAGTCAGAGAGATATAAATATGCTTACATTTGTTTCAGTATGTGGCAGTTGCTGCTTGTTGAGTGAGCAAAAGTCTCAAGGACTACAGTAAATGGAAAAACTAATAAAGGAACCATACAGGGAGCAAAGCAATTAGGAGAATGTTGACCAAATATCCCTTTTCCTTTCTCACACATATACATTTTTGATAATAATCAAAGAAAAAAATAGGTTTTATGCGTGAAAGGAAATTGAGCCTCTCTACCCAGTTTGTTGCATATTCATCTTTCTGCATAGTGTGACATGGCTCTTTTAGAAGTCACTTATTGAAAATTTCAGTATTGTTTCAGCTTAATATTGAGACCAAGTTGCCTAAAACATATGACTTCCTGAATAGCTGCACGGGGTTCTTTTTGCCTCACTGAGATGTTACAGGGGTGGGCTCTTCCCCCTCGCCTTCCCAAATATTTTCTTTATTGTGATCTGAACTTCAGAGACAGATCCAGGAGGGTAGCTGTGCATCAGTCGGGCCCCACACTGGCTTTCCTCAGGGGTGGGGAGCAGGCACTCCAAAGCTATCCTGCATGGCAAGTGGGGTCTGTCCTAATTACTAACAGACTGACATAACAGGCACCAATCTGAAGATGATTAAGTCTCCCCTGACATCACTCCAAAAGACATTTACTCACCCTCCTCCAGCTTTCCCCTTCCTTTATAGGTGAAGAAAGGCCACAGCTAACATCACTGCTTCTGCAGTAAGGCCAAAAATTAGAGGGGAAAGTGACGGCTAACCACACAGCTCCATAGTATAAACTCTGTTAATGAGTATAAACCATTCCTAATGTACAGTTAATAGGTTCTGCTCCTGAAACTGCCAACATCTGCTGATTTATCCTTTAGCTTACTTACCACCATTTCACAGCCTTATCTTCAAGAAAACAGGGCAGATGAGCACTGTGTCCATTGTCTCAGATTAGTACTTAGCTTTGGATGCTTTTAGCTTATTCTCTATTAAAATAAAGTATGCCATGCTTGCCAAGGTTCCCTGTACAGACACACTGCATAAAAAGAGTGAGCTGGGAGCCTCCAAGCACTGCACTCTTCTCAGAGAGCACAGCTTTGTTCACAGTCCAGTGAAATGGATCTGTCTGATATGAGCAGACCATCAGTGAGATGTCCAGGAGAAGACACCTGTACAGCAGAGAAAGCCAGCTAAACCTGAACACAGAGAATGCTTTGGCACACCAAATAAATTCTGCCCAGTCACATCAAAGAATATTCTCGGGCAACCCAAAGGAAGTCAGCAGAAAGTCCAGTAACTGAAAGAGTGGGAGACCACAATATAAGCTGCTGGCATTTACGGAAATTACAAACATAAATCAAATAAGAAAATAACACTTTTAAAAAGAATTTTATTTATTAATAAAACATATTTCCATAATCTAGACCATACACTGGCACAGGCAGAAACCCATCAGTTTTCACTTTCTCATTCAGGACAATTTATGGTGTCAAATAAAAACCCATGAAATTAAGGTAAATGTCTAGTGAGTACAGCATTTTCTTTAGAGAAATATATACCAACAGATAAGTCTTAATGAAAATAGCTAAGCAGAAGACAATGAAGAAAGATTTGTCACATGTCCACAATATTGTCAGAGAATTGCTGGTTCTCAAACTTCACTAAGTATTTTCCAGCAATGTAGTTAGCATGTGACCTCTCTGTGGCTCCACAGTTTCCCCAACTGTTTTCATAGCTCATAAAACGTTTAGGAAGTGTTTATAAAAACTGCTTGAGGAAACTGTGCCACAAAGAACTTGAGCTTCATGTCTCAGCAGTGCAGCTTTGATTTAGCTCTCTTCGACGGGATTTCATTTTGCAAATGCCCCACTAACATCTGCATGCAGGCCCTCTTGGGATAGCACCGAGACAGAGTGCAGTTTTATGTATATTACTTGGCCAAGTTCCTCCAGCATGTGATGGTTGACTTGCCTCCCTCATGAAATCACACATGCAAATGTTCCCCATGCATACACTTACTGATGGCCACTTTCAGTGATCTGTGTTGGGAAGAAATATTATGTCATAAACACCATTGCAACATCTGCGACGGATCCTTTTGGAACTCGACACGGCCCGCCAAGCCCAGAGAGCACTCTCACATCACAAGTCCATGACTGACGGTGCTTGACCTGCTGCCCTGCAAGCTCACCCCAGCTTTTTCATGCATGCTCTAACAGCCTGTTTGGAAACACACAGCCAGAGAAGTGTCACAGACAAGCTCTCAGTATACAGCTCTCTAGAGAATGTTTGCAGAGTGCAACAATGAAACAAGATCATGCAAGAACAATGAGGTTTAAAACCAACATTTTACAATGCTTAATTAACTAAAACCAACATTCAGAGTGTTCTGGTGGAACTCTAGTCTTCAGCCACAGACTCATGGCTTCCTGTGTCTTGGATATTAATTAGCAATTACCAGCAGCCTTTGAATACAATCAGGATAAGGAGATTCACCCCTACAGAAAGACTCTTCATTGAATTTCTATACCGTAGCTTTCAAGTCAAATGTCACCAGGAATTCTACTAAATAAAGTAAGAAATCCTTCAGTCATAACATATTTTTCTTCTAAGAAGAAAATTCTACTAGTAAAAAAGTAGTTGACATAGCTGTAGTAGACATATTTTAAATATAGCCATCATTAACCTCTTTTAAGTACAAAGGGAACATCACATGGCAAACTGATGGTTTTGACTACTTGTCTAAATAGTCATATACTCCACCAAGACCATCTTAAAAGAGTTAAGCAAAAAGCTCTTCAATCTTGTTCATACACCTAAACTGGTTACTAAGATGGCTTGTGAAAAAAACACCAATACTATATGCACCAAAGTGTCACCAATAACTATGGCAAAGATTTTATTCTCTTACTGGTAGAGATTAAATATCCTTGACCAAGACAAGCCCTATTTGTAATAAATATAAATTATGGCATAGACATAAAACTTATAGCACATACTTTTGACAATAGAACTTTTCCAGTTCAAGGCTGCTTTATATACTAAAATAATGTTATTCAAACCCAGGAATTAGTTCTGTGATTTTTGAGTGTCTAGTCATGCATGCACATTCTTACCCCTGTTAATTAATTATCCACTCCTAAGCAGTAAATAAGAAGCAGTCACTACCCTTGAGGAAAAAGCAGGACATATGTATCAGGTGTTAGACATAAAAACCAGCCTCAACTGTTTATTTGGCTCCCAGGCTTTGCCCAGGAATTCCAATGAAGCAGTCAGTGAAAAACAGCTACCCTGTTCCTAGCTCTGAGGACCACAAGACTCTTTAGGAGTTGTCAGAAAACACAGTACTGCATCTTTCTTAAGATTTCAAGTTACAATTAAGGTCAAGTCATTCAGATTTTAACTCCATCTAGACAGCCATGAAAAGGGACAGGGGAAAATGAGTGCCCCTTCTACACAGTCTTGACATCATTTCAGAGGAATGAGTAAACCGTGCTTGTGACATTGAGAAGAAATCGTAGCATGGCCTGTGAATCTTTTTTTTAAAGTCAGTTCCACTTAAATTTTAAGAAACCTGTTATTGTCTACCTTTAATCAAAAAAAGACCTCTTGTAGTGCACACACATACACTCACCACACTACACTAGCTCCTTTGCTTCATTTTTCCTTCCCACTAAAAAAAAAGGAAGCCTGCAATAATGGTCTCACTGCCCTCCACCTGAACTGAATGACCCAATCCAAACATTTCTTATTGTCTTGATAGTTAAACAGAGACAGAAAAGGAATGATCACTCAGATCTGAGAAATAAGATGAAATGAGAGAGGTCTGAACTGTGGCAAAGTGTGACCATTATTGATTGTGGTAGTTTTTAACTTCCTCCGTGCGATCAGCCACAGTGTGCTGCTGGTTGCTACAGTCTATGTATCTGAGAACACACCACAATTAACTTAACTTCATAGCTATGGCTTTTGTACTGAAAAGAATGGCCAACATATCTAGTAACAGCTGGAACACTCAAAGTATAGATTCTAAAAATTAGGGTTAATGTGTGCTTTGCTGCTTATAAGGTTAACCATGATTGAGAAGGCTCATTTTGCAAACAGAAGAAAACAATAACATTCAATAATGATGAAGGAAGGCTTCAGGATATTATCAAATCCCTGCTTATGAAAACCACTTAGAGAATATAAGAGCTGACACATGAGTATGTATCTATGTAGCTCATGCTCTCCATGTCTAAAATCCCCACTTCACAATAAGCTTGTCTCACAAGACCTACTTCTTAATGGACAAAAACCAGGCAAAAATCATATCTGCCTTGCTCAATGGAAGAGATTGGAAAATCCCCATATTTTCCAGATATTGAAGTCCTAGGACACAATTCCTTTGGAGCAAAAATCAATCTAGAAATTTTTGGAGGAAAAACAACGACCAGCAATCAACGAAAACCAAAACCAAACCCCCAGAACTTGACCATCATTTCAATATCCTATGTTCTGAAAGTCTGTGCTCACCACCTGTCTTGAGAATTAATGCATTTTTTGCTCCTTAAAAGTCACGTAATCAGATCATAAGTGAACACAATCTAATATTAGCATTAAAAAGGATACATCAAAGTTGCATTGCCCAATTCCTCATTTCTTAATTAACAAAATATCTACAGACATCACTACTTTTCTCCCCCTACTATCCACCTCTGTACTTGGCTGTCACAGAGGCCATTGAACATTAACAACCCTACATCACCATCACATTGCTGTTTGTTTGTTTTACTAAGGTCTATAAAGCTATGGTAATATAGAAACAAATATCAACTTCAAGGATCTTCCATTCAAACATATGTTTGCTTGCAGTAGTTTCTCTAGATAATTGAAATTTACCTTTGTGCTTCCTCAAAATACTTGTGGCTTTATCAAACTGTAAGCCAACCTACAACTGCTGGAAAGGCTAAGATACGTGAAGCACACAATTTAAATTTACTGTGCTCAAGAGGGATAATTCCCTCTTTGCTGAATTAAGCTGAAGCCTTTCAATCATCACTGACAAGCAGGAATGGAAGAGGCAATGCTGCAGACATACGCTCACACGCCTACAAAATAATTCACTGTCTTGCTGTGGCTACACTAATGGGCTGTAGCTGAATAGTTTTCTTTTAGATGAAAGAATATTTCTTTAAAGCAAATTAAGTATTTTTTCTATAAGGAAAATCATCTAAATGGATCTTTTTCTTCAGTGGGTTAAAATAGTAAAGTTAAATGAAGATGAGGGAATGAATACTTGGGCAGAACCAAGACTGAGGGGTACAACTCACCAATCAACATGTCTGCAAAGCCAGCAGGATGACCAAGAACTCTGCTCCCAGGGGCACATTCTGTTCTGTAGTCCTCTCATTCCATCCCCACCAATGAGGAACTTGCATCAGCCCTTAACAGCTCCTCCAGAGCACCTGCCATTTCCTCCACAAAAGTGAGCAAAATTAGTTGCTTGTAATGCGCCAAATTCATGAGCTGTGATTACAAGAAAAGTGTGAGGTGTCTTAGCAAAACCAAAATCATAACACCATTCTTCCACCTTAGATAAGAGAAGGAGTGATGTGCACTCGAGCAGAATTCAAAGAAATTTTTTTGTTTTTTAAAATGTTATTTCTGTTATGATGCATTCTGTCATTACCTTGGGAATCTTCTTTAAATTTTCTATCCCATAAAAGTACGACACTTCAACTGATGTAGAATGTCTGTAACTGGATGGCTGCCCACCACTTAAAAGGCACCTTGCTTGCGTGACACGGTTATCTTTCTGCCAGCCTTGGAGCACAGACAGCCTGGTCTCATGTGGTTTCACTTGTGCATTTGTTTCTCCCTTTATTGCAGATTCCACACCTGAATATGTAATCTTCAATGGTGGTGTGCGTGCTTGGCCAGAACCGAAATATTTTATGCTCCTTCCTTGCGTATCCCAATGCATAGATGAATACAAAGGATTTGCACAGGGTACTTCTGACCTTTGACCGCCAGCAGTATTTCAGCAAGGCAGCTGCTTTTGGAAGAAGTGGGGGAGAAGAGAAAGAGGGAATTCCTACCTTTTTGCAATGGGTCTAGGACCCCGATAATTTAAGGTAGGGTGATCAAATAACAAACAGAAGTATCCCATGTCTAATAATCTTGAAAGACAACACTATTTTATATCAAACATTCTTTCTATGGCTTCCCCACTTTTCATTGCTAAATACCAACGTGAAAAAACATTTAAGAAATGATCATACTTGTTTCCTAGGCTCAAAGGTATATGTCTAGTCCTAAAGAACAAAACTCCATAACATCAGGGACACCAGATGTGCTCCACATACTATCAAATCTAATACAATATGTAGTTTCTCATTGTCTGCTTTTCAGAACACATTTTTGACCAAATAATTATTTGCCTTTCTCTTTTATATTGAACAAAACATAAATTATAAGAAAAGTCTGATTCCTATTCATGTTTACAATAGTACAAAATCAGATCAGGCCTTAACTTCATTAATTACTTAGTAATCACACTCACAAAAGCAAAATGCATTCATATATCCTCTTTCTACTTTCCTCTCAGCTACTAAAACATACAGTCTTTTGGTTACATCACTGTACAATCAAAGAAGCATGAAACCAGTATTTTAAATCCTAATAATGTATATTTCTTTTCTGAGGAACTATAGGACAAGACAATACTGCTTACATTTATTTGTATCCCCATAACTCTATGTGACAACCCTGAAAGCAGAGCTTCACAGAATTTTATGACCTGACTCTACACTACACAAAGAAAGCTCAAGTCACCTCTACAGGCTCAAGTCAGCCTGTAGAGGGGAAATGCTGGGCAATACTGGCTCATCTTTGCTGGAGTAAAAGTCATTAACTCAAACCAAAAGCCAAAACAAACTAGGAGAAGTTACAAGAACTTTGAGAGAAGCTTCTCCCCAATACAAAATAGTCTTATCTTCTGATAAGACTAGGCCTTGTTCCAAATAACAGAATAATGCTACACCCACAGTGATTTACAGCATGAGTTTCAGTGTGAATACACACAAGAAAATCCAGTCCTGCAGTTCCTAGTAAGTTTTCAAACACATGAGTCCAGAGAGCAAACTTGTTCAGGTACAGCCAGAAATTTGAGTGGTATGCAAAAGCCAATGCTTTGAACCCCTGATCTCGGCATACTTGTGTGTTCCAAACGTAGCAAGTTATTGCTTCCTCGCTGATCACTAATACATCTGTATGTTTGCATTATGCCTGAGGGCAGTTGCAGTCCTCCAGCAGCATTTAATAAGGTATTACATGTGTATTTTCTGAATTCTATTAAGAAATTTACCCTATAAGACACTCCCAGAAAATAATGAAGGGGGGGAAAGCATCAAAATCCAAATAAAACTAAACAACCATGCAAGTGCACCCAAGCCTCCTATTGTCAGTATAATATTAAGGTTACATTAGATTAGATCCCACTCAGAAAGATGAAACCTGCACCCAGAATGAAGCTGCACACTGATGACAATTTGGCCACCTTAGAGAGCTTTCTGTTACAACAAAAGCCCCTTCAAGAGTCAGAAGGTACTGACTGTCAGAAAGCTGACACAATGAAGCAGCTGCATTTATTTCCCACTAGAGTTTGGCTGTTGTTCCAAATGGCCCAGTTCATTGTTTTCTAGGGTCAGACATGATATGGCACCAATATGCTCACTAGTTCTCCATTATTCCTGAATATTAGAGTCCTACTGACCCAAAGGTATCAGTAGATTACAGTCAGGAGACTCTCATTTCCTCGGGAGTATGGTTCTTCAGTAAAATGTGCTCACAGTGCCTCCACTTCACTGACTCAAACATTTAATGTGTTTCATGAAAGAAGAATAAAGAAATACCAGGGATTTATGTATTAAAGTTTGATTAGATTTTCCTTTCATTTGAATAACTCTGAAAAATAGACCCTACTACAAGACGTAAGAAGCAATTTACTTTCAAAGTGACAATCCACCAAATGGTTAAAGACAAAAAGCTATGCAAAAAATGTGCTGCAGCATTGGTCAGTGCTGATATGCAGTTCATGCTTATCACCTTATGACAACCCTCTTTGGAGTCAAAAACTGCCCATATTTCATGTGAGCCAGAAGGAGGAAAATGCAAACCAGACATTTCCATACTATTCTAGAAGACCATGGTTATATCCTCACTTCTACCTCCACTGTGAGCTCACTTGCAACATGTCAAACACACAACCACATTTGACATTTTACACATATCAAGCCTGCCAGCCTCACCTGTGAGGCAGTAGGTGAGCACCAACTGGATGTCCACAAACTGGCCACAGATTTCTCACCTAAACATGCTAATTTCCATATGGATGCTAGTCTTGTCAGAGAAGCAGGGAGGTGGTAGAGAACTGATGTTTTGAGTTTTTCTGTTCTGGGTTCCTCCTCCTCTTCCCAACAAAATTTGGTGGTTGGAGTATGAAATGAATTTGGGGCTTTAGCATAAAGACAGCCACCTTTCTTACTGACCAAAGTGCAGCATGCTTTCTTCATGTACTCAGAACCACTTGCTTGCAGTGACATGTACAGGAGTACATGGTCATTAAGTATATATGTTAATTAAATGGGACTTGCCTGATGAGGAACAGTGCTCTCCTTGAGAAGAGATAGCAGTGTTCCTGGATATACAAGTTACTTACATGTTTTACATAGAACATGGCAGTCTGTAAGTTACCTACTCGTGCAGAAAATAACATGTTTATTTTTCAGAGTTCCTCCTACTCAAAAAAAATTGCATTGAGTCAGAGAAAACCCAATGACACAGTTTCAAGTTATTGAAGAGAGATCTATCAATGTTAACAAAAATACTAAAATTCATTCTAGGAATCTAACAATTTGTCTGAGAAGACTGAAATATTTTAAATGTGTTGAGGCTTACTGATTCCACAGATTATTTTTTTTGTTTTTAAACCCTCTAAATGGTAATGAAGTTATCTTAATTTCCCTAAGGAATTCAAACCAAGTTGTTTCTTCGAGAATCATGTTGAGAACACAACACTTCTGAATAGCTTTCGCTTATTGAACACCAGCCTTGAAGGTAAGCAATTTTTTAACCCTTGCTTTGCACACAGACTACAAGACACAAACCCCTTTCTTTTCTACTCTATTCTCCTTTCCTCTAGTTCTCATCCTTCCTGAGGAATTTTGCTGTACTATGTTATTCATTAAAGAATCAAAGTAAAATCTAAGTGGGTAACTGGAAAAGTACTAGGTAAATCTTTTAACTTACACTGGTTTCAGGCCCACCCAAGGGTCTGAAGAGAAGGAATCCAGGTGGTCTAACCTAAGTCCCATGGCAGAGATATGCTATATTGGCAAAGCAAAATAAGTGATCCCACAGAAACTGAAACATATCTGTTGACTCTTTGCAAAAAAAATGAAAGCTGAAATGAATGGAAATTAAATTATCTCCTCCCCCCAGAGACAGTCATCTTCCCAGGTCAGAGGTATGCAAAGGAAATATCAGTTCCCATTTCATGGCTTGCACCATAGCTATGACTAGACAGACAATATTTCCTTTTTTTTTCTCTCCTATCCCACCATACTGACTTGGATCTTCCAAATATTCATCATAACAAAACTATTACAATAGAGAGGAGGAAAAAATAATATATGCAGATTTAAACTAAGCATTCCTTGTGGAAAGATGCCGAAACTGAAAATTGTCTGGTTTTGTATAAAGGAAGAGTATATTGTCACATAACCTCGCTGAAACATATGGTTTGCATTCATTCTCAAAAATGATAAATAAACACTAGGAAAATAATTATGAAATTTTTCAGAAATTATTGGTGGTAATCGGAAAAGAAGAGACACGGCAAAAGAAAACAGCCTGCCAGATTTACAACTGCAAGCTGGCTGAGAATAGATACTTTCAAAAACAAGCTTACATTTTACAAAAATTTACAGTAGATGAAAAGCCTAAAGGCATTACTTAAAAAAAAAAAAAAAAAAACAACAACCCAAACAAACAGGAAGAAGCACACTTTCATTGTTAAGACCAGCATGAAAATTTCTAAACTTTAATGAATTTGCAAGTCCTGCCTAGGCCCCTCGGAGTAATTTAATCAGAATTCAAGTTGGGCATTAACAAAGATGAATTCTACCACATGTGTAATCTGTTAACATACATATAAACCAAAAATGTAACACACAAGCATTTTATTGTTTGCAATATTTAAAAAATTTGATTATTTTTCTCCAGTACTGTGACCAAATTACCTTCCAGATGATCAATAATTTTTCTTGAAAATTTATCCTGTTTCATAAGCAATCAGAAAAGTGTATGGCATACAAAATTAATGCTTTAAGGTGTAGAGTTTTAGATCACTGAAATTGCAGAATGAAATATCTTGGCCTATGCTAGAGCAGCTATGAATTCATCAATTAATATTGGGGTTTTTTTCACACTAGTCACAAAACAGGTGCATAGTCACTGAAAAATACCTGCTGAACAGCAGTAACTAAGGAATTATCAGTAATACAATCACTTCTAATTGTCTACACATACCCTTCAACCAACTTGCTCTGTAAAGAAATGGCTTTTGTCTTAAAGATTAAGTTAATGATTAAGTCGTGTTTGTTTTGCTTACTTGACCCAGGCAGCAATCCATATAAAATTGACACCAATAACAAGGCAATGTAAATTGACTAAATTCCTCACCTTTTACAACATTAAAGAAACAACCCTATATTTAAGCCATTCATTTCTATTACAAAGAGATGCAGGAGTGAGATCCATTTCCTTCCCTTTTTGTTGCTTAAATCTTGCCACCAATCTCAAAATTCAGGAGTCTCAGAGGTTTCTGTAGTAGCCCTCAGTGTTCCTGCTCAGACTGTCGCAGAGGAAGACCTGCACTCTCTAGCTCTGCCCTGCATGCTCATCTATCTGTGCCTTTATTCAGGAGAGAAGTTTAGTTTATTCTTATCTGAGATAATTTCCACTGTGCATGCTGAAACTCTGCTTCTAGTTAGTCCAACACTTGACCATATTGCTAAAAATATGTGAGAACATTTTTGCAGAAACTGAATATAAAAGTCTTCTAAGTCAACAGGAAAACAAAAATACGGATGTAGTAAAAGAAACACTTTCCAGGGAAAAGACACACACTTTTCAAACTTGTTTCCCTGGATCATTTATGACATGATTTTGATAGAATCAGTCAAGTGGAATTTGATTTTACTTTTCCTTTCCCTAAGGAGTGTTGGGGTGAGAAGTTGGACGTGCTGCCCATAGCTCAGCTGCATGAGAAGCTGCAGTGGTTTTGTGACCATGTATACAAACAGAGCCTGAGAAACCACATCTGTCCTGTCTTTGGGGTCTTCCATGGAGGGAAGCTGATGACAGCTCAAGCAAATACATGCCATTTCACTATGGACAAATCCCGTTGTAGCATACACTTCTGCTATTACAAAAGTAAAAATAACAAAAATGCTCAATCCAACTACAGCATGCCAAGATAAAATAAGTAAATAAACTGGCTCCTCCCTCCTAAAACAGCCCCAAAATATATCCAATGAGGACCTAGATCCTCTAGTGCTGCAGCTGTATGGTCATCATGATAGTTGAGCTTATCCATCTTTGCCTAAGTTTATTCTCTGGCATGGAATTGTTCATCCCGTGAGACTGGTTTTATGTTCAAAGCATTCTCAAAGCTTTGTTGCCTTTGTGGCACATTTTGTATCCATCAACATCAAGCCACAAGCTCCATTTTTTCCTTGTTAATTATGCTTATGCTGCTCTGCTCTGGCTTTGTTCATTGCAGAGCTTTGATAAATGAGCTTTCTGTCCCCATCATTATGAGGACACAGAGAGAATTCCCATCCAGTTCAAAATTAAATGATGAAAATAAGGAAATGGTTTGGGTTTTATATTAGAAATTGATGAAGTGTGCAAGAGAGGGAGCATGGGGGGGAGGGGGGGGGGAGTGGGAGGGGAAAGAAAAAGGAAAAAAAAACAGAAAAGGAAAGGAAAAAACATCAAGAATTAACCAGACTTGACCAGCAGCTCTGACTTCCTGGAGCCACTTAAGTCATCCAGCTCTGGATAAGCTTCCAGCTATAAAACAACATTATTTCACTTCACTTTTGCACCAATGGGCTGGGAACCTCAGCCTCAGCTAAAGGCTGGTTTTACTGCTCTGCCTAGGGTTATGGTTACACTCAGGATTAGGGTTGAGAAAGCCACAAAGCCCAAAGCTCCGGGGATGCTGCAACTACAGAACTACAGAATGTACAAGGGCAGCACATCACTGCCCCAACACTGCTCCCTCCACACCATGCTCCATGGCACCTCCCATGGTCTGGGCACCTCAGCCTAAGAAAATGCTGATTTTACTGCTCAGTTTAGGGTTAGGCTTGAATAAACTACAGAGCCTGGAACTCCATGGACACTGCAACTACCAAAGTCTTTGCAGTTCGACAAACTGTAAAGCTCCTCTTATTTAGATAACTTTCACTTTGTTTCCTCTGCTTACTAACTACACAAGTGCTGCATGAAACTATTCAAGTGCCACAAGACCACTAGGACATGTCCTGGGTTTGTGACTAAGTGATCCATTCATATTTAAAATTACCTCTCTGCTCAGAACTGTACTTCAAATATTCTAACATTGCAGCTACTGTGTATCAGCTCACTTCTACCTCTGTGGACCTTTACTGCAAAAACCGCCCAAAGCTAAATTCTGCATAAAGACTACTGTGCCCTCTCCTTCCAACACCCATGAAGGAGTAAAAGAGAAGGGACTGGTGGGCTAGGGATGAGGGAGGTAGAGAAAGAAAAGAAACCCCAGTCCTAAAAGAACAAGCCCATGACTGCTTGGTTATTAACTAATGACAAGGATTTTATAAGGGTGGCAGCACCTGCTTCTTATGGACGAAGTAAACTGCATATGGTTGTAAATTGTAAAATTACTGTGGCCTGCACAGATTGATTAGATTGCCAGGAGAGCAAGAACACCATAAAAAAAAAGTGATTTCAGATTGCTTTGCATGATCAGCTAAGATTTCTGGCTAAAGCAGGTATAACATAATGACAAAACATGCTCAAACAGCAGGAGTCACCTGGCCACTCAGGCTACTCCAGGCTCCAAAGTCAGGGGTAGGGCAGCTCACTTCAAGCCAGTCCAGGACAGGCTATTCCAGGTCTCTCCTCACCAGAGGCGGCATTTGTGAAGCTGTGTTTTCCTGTGCTCTTTGCCCAGGCCATGCTCAGGACAGGGAACATCATGAGCAGCAACACTCACATCAGAGAGCAGTAGCACAATACCATGGCTAAGAGGGAGCGTGCTTCTTTCACTTATTATGTTAATTCCCTCTTTTTGTCTGTTTTCTGTCAAACAAAACATCCTTCACTTTTTACTAGCACATTACAACGAAATGTACCTAGAGGGACATCCAGCTGTGTTTAAGTTCACTTAATTTCCTTGTTCTCAGGAAATTTTGTGAGTTTCAGGCATGGTATAAATAAGGAAGAACAGACTTGATTCAGAACAAGAATCTTGGTGTTCCCATGAGCTGTCTCCTTGTTCTCCTGTTTCTCTCTCTATATCTGATTTTTCCTAAGCTCCCACTAACAGGATGGCACAGTTTTTTAATTTTGCTAACTGCAAGTCACTGTTGCTCTGGGTGAAACAAATGAAGCTTTCCTCTGGATTCTATGTTGCCAAGCACTTTTACTTGCTGATTTAACTTTGATATCCATTGCAAACAAGGCAGCAATATCTTGTATGAAATAGATATTTCAGGAATAAACATCATTGGACAAACTCTGCATTGAAAGAAATACTGTGCAACGTCCCAAGATTAAATGGACTCGTGTGTAGACACACAGCACTTAAAATAAGATGCAATTTGCTTTGAAATAACTGAGAGGAAGATGCAGATTTCTGGGGCAATCAAAACTACTGCAAAAGTCTCTCCTGCCTGACCAGGTCATAGAGGCCCTTCCGTGAAGGCACACCTTGGGCAGTGGGGCCACACAGAGGCCTTTTCCAGCCCTTCCTTCAAATCAGTCACCAGTGAGGCAATTCAGATGAAAGGTGGTACAGCCACGGCGTGCCCCTTAAGCACATGCATCAATGTCCTCTGCATAAATGGACTTCTCTGACCTTATGCTTCTCATGTCTGACATGTGTTTCCCCTGTTCTCATAAAAAGCCCCTCTCACTCTACATTTTAGTCAGTTGCCTGGGCCATAATTTTGGGATACTCCCATTTCACATGCACTAGTGAGCTTTATTAATCCAACAATTTCTGTTTCCATGTTGGTGCCACTTGACTGTTCAGCCACCATGAATGGAAATCCTAAATATATAGCATTACAAAAAATTAATTTAGTTAAATATGCATATGAAAAAAGCAAAACAGATTAAATTGTTAAGTATGGTGTCAGCTCAGCAATTACCCAGTTGCACATCATTGTCACACTTTTCTTCATTAGCTTAGTAGATGTGCCTACTAGATGCACATACCAGCTCTGTATGCATTTGAATGCACACAAAAAGGATCTTATTTTCTCAGTCCTGAGTTCTCTCACTGGTCTGAGGGAAGCAGGGAGTAAAGCTGAATAATTCTACCAAGTAATTCTACCTGTTCTAGACCTGTGAAGGTCTTTGAATTCTTTATTTTAGAGGCAGTGGATAACTTCAAGTCATACTTATATTTTAAATGTAAACAAATGTATTGATTTTTCAAATACTTGTTTGGAGCTATAGTGTTTCATTTGAGTTTTGAATTCCTGATAATGCAGAAAACAGTCAACAGAAAACTCAACAGTCCCTTACTGAAATCACTTTAATACCACTGCAGAGTATAAAACCAGCTAACCAGACAGTACAGTAACCCCAGAAACATAGGAAGCCACATCAAAGTCAGGGTATTTTGGTGTCTTTCCTGATGCCTATACCTTCTTTTCATACATTTAACTTAGGAAAAGCCCTGAGTTCACCTTATGCCTAAGAAAAGAGATTGGAAAAAGTTAAAGGGAGGGTTGTTCCAAAATAAAAATAGAGTTTACAAAGTGTGGTGATTTGTGTAACATGCTTTCTGTTTTACTGACATGCAAGCCAGGCACATCTGATATTCAGCTGGCTTTTTTTCACACAAGATAGTGGGATTATATCAAACACATTGTGGCTCACCACAGCAGAAAGGGAGGTGTGCCACATGACTTTCATTTGACCAACATGAATAAACATGTCACTAAAAGCTTTCTTAGGAAACATTGTCTTCTTGAAATAAAAAACATATTTTGAAAGAGAGCCCACAACAGAAGTCATGGAATCTTTGGTCTTTGCGTAACATGGAACATTTTCTGGGATAACCATCATGGTGCAAGTCCTCAGGACTGCCTGGTTGTTGGCCTTCAAGTAACAATGCACAAGGGTTTCAGATACTCCATGTTTGGCAGCTGTAAAAGGTACCTTGAAATATCAGGGAAACTGAAGTCCAGCTACAGTGGCTATTAGTTTTTGTGCTGGCAGTGGCCCAGATTGTGTTCATTTTACTCACAGGAGCCATCCAGCTGAGGTCAATGTGATGTCTCACAGGGACAGAGTGCACAGGACTTGGCACAGAGTGTTGCAGAAGTGCAGATGTGGAAACTACTCTACAGCCAGAGACAAACAAGACAAGGAAGGTTTTGAAGTTGTTTCTGCTGACCTGTTCACGCACTGAGACCCAACCAGACAACCACAACTCCCTTACGGTAGAGGTCATTGCTTGTGTGTTATTTATGGTTTCAATAACCTCTGTCCCAAGAACTCACCAGTTCAACAGGACCCACTGACATTTTTCTGAGCACCTACTGCAAGCCAGGTCCAACTATTAGGCCTTGAAGAGAGAATATAATTGAAGATTCACAGTTCCCACAAGAGCACCTTAACATGTTCGCATTTCCCTACATCCACAGCACAGGAAAGTATTTTTCCCAGGACATTATGTGGAATCTCAGACAGTTTTGTTACTCAACATTAACCTTCCAATGATAATCCTGATTAATCACCCCCATACCAGAAACGAGATCTTAAAGGTTAAGTTTTAATTATTTATTTAACAAGCCAAGTTGTGGAAACATTGAGCAGCTATATTATTTTCCAGTACATATTTTTTCAAATTCATCAATCTATTCACTTTGAATCTCAGATGTCTCAGCTTCTTCTGTAGTATGAAGGATCTGGATAACTGTGAAAAACCTCTGAACAACTGCGATTTTATGAATTTTCATTCCATTTGGAATACGTCGCAGTCGACAAGTTGGAAACTCCACCAGTTTTGACTTGTGGAGTGTTTCTGTGATTTTTCTCTCTCTGAGGGCATTTTTGACTCTCCCCAAAGAAATCAGGAGTTCCAACCTACAACTCCAGATGGATCACTAGAGGCAAAGATCACCTGCAGTGTAGCTTACTATATGTGCTACTCCCACGAGCATACGCTCTGCTTAAGTACTCGTTCCAGGTTCTTCCTTGATGGTGCTTTTTTTCATAACATCACTTCAAGGGGAGCTTCCAAACCACAGAAAGGGAAAACATTATAATCTACTGCTGACTGTGAATTGCACTATCAATTTGAGAGAAAGAATGAAAGACAGAGAGGAACAAAAGAGAATAGGAGGCTGAGAACTTGGCAGAGGCCTCTTAACAATTCCTACACCATCCAAACTCTGGAGATAAAATATAGAAGAACAACCTGGGAGCAGTCTGGCAGAGATTGGAGATGGCATATTTTGTATGAGGAGAAAGCCTATTAACTACAGAATACTGGGTTGGAAATTAGATCAATCACATCTCTGACTTATAAAATATTCCAACTTATAAAATATCCCCTGTCGACCAAAGAAATATCTATACTCAAATTTTAAATAGATGTTAGCCTAAATTAATTTTAAATAGCAGAGTAAGGATTTTTTTTTTTTTTTAACAGCAGAGTACTACCCAGCTCACTCATAGAGAAATTAGGCATCTCCACCAAGAAACAGCTAACATAAATTGCTTCAATCTGGCTACATTAAAGGCTGGAAAGATGCTTTGTGTCTACGCAATGCTATCAAGACTGAGCTATTAACATTTTCCCAGTCATTTACATTACTTGCTACAAAGCTGACCATAGCAAACTATTTGCAGAGTGCATTTGCATTACCTGGGTAAGTCTGGGCAAACCTAAGTAGCCCACTTGCTCTGGAATTTCAGATGATTTCTCAGACCCATGTTGAACAAATTCTGTATATGCCAAATTATTTGGAACTTTGCATCAGTGGGTGTAGCCTGATTACAGGGTAATAGAATAAAACACTAACACTAGCATCCCACATCTTGCTTGTTTGATGGTTCAGCTCTTTTCTGCAGCTGTAAAACAACTAAAGCGCATCCTACTAGATTTGTTACAGGCCTCCCACTTGCCACGTGAATTCTGAGGAAGAGCCTTGAGCTAATAATCCCAAAGAACGCTCCCATAACCTAGCCCTGGGCAAAATTTACACTGATCCTTCACACTGCAATCAATCCTTGTTTAGTTTTGTAGTCTAAGTCTGACAGCATCTGCCTTCTGTCAGCTACAGGAAACCATATGTGACATTGGGCACTAGAAAGCAGACAAGTTTGGCATTTTCATAGGTTACACCACATATTCAGGACATCACAAATGAAGAGACAGGTTTGCTTAATATTAATCATGGACAGGACTTGGTTCTATAACACCAAAAGTTTAGACTTGATTTAAGTCAGGCACTACAAAAGAGTCTCTTAACAACTGACTCAACTCCTACAGGAACAGCACTTCTATTCAGTCTATGGGTATAGATGTTTGCACTGGTCAATTAATATAATTATTTATAACAACCTCTGCTGGTTTATCTTCCATAGGTAGCACAGAGAAGGAGTAACAATTTCAAATTATGGCTGTTATACAAAACTGTCTCTTAACAACTGACTCAACTCCTACAGGAGCAGCGCTTCTATTCAAGTGCTAATGACAATAACAAAGCATATTTTGAACATACACCAGAGTCCACCAAAGTGACTCATGCTTTTACTCTTCTGTTTTAGGTTTCTCTGTGAACCTTGGCTATCCTCCATCTTTCCTCAATCTATGACAGAAGGAGAGAGTAAACATTTCTGTCACAGTGGCAAAAATTATTGGCCATTCAGTCATACCTGCCCAGCTAGGAAAGAGTTCATAAAGAAATAAAGCATTTTGGAATGCCTGCAGGACCAAAGTCTTTGCAGTGTTAAATATTAACAGCATGAATGGTCTTGTGTCAACTCTTGGGTGATCCTGCTTAGCATTTGCTCTTGCTTCCATTTCTCTAGGAAAGTGGGGTTTTGGTAAGACAAAACTGACACCTTGTCAGCTTTGCAAGCTAGTTCAAAAATAGTGTAGGGAGAGCATTTCCAGTCAAGTTCAGTGAGCTCAGGTCAGCTCTGCTTCTTGACATCACTACCTCACACCTCACAACTGGGAGACAGTTCTCCCACCACCATGCAGCTTTAGCTCCAATACCTGGCCCACAATATATAGGCATAATACCTCCTTACGTGATGTAGCCCTTTCTAGTGCAGCCATACTTGTAGTCCTGCTTTTCCTGATCCAAAATGTGACTGTGTTTGCATTTTTTTATTTGCATGTAAAAAGGCATTTTGGCTTCTTCCACTAACTGTTCGAGCAGCTTTGGAAAGGAATTTTTAGCATGTTTTGTTCTTTTTTTTTTTTTTTTTAAATTTTTTTTTTTTTATTTTCCCAGGCGTCTCCATTCTCTAAGTCAATTTACGAGAACAATCCCTTGTAAATGTTGCCCCTCATATTTATTGTGTTTTCCTAATTATCCCATTCTTTGCAGTATTTCAGGCATCCTGTGTACCTTGCCTAGCAGCTACATGCTGTTGCTGACATCAGCATAATGTCCTTGGTGAGAAATGATGCTAGTTAGAAATATAAAGCAACAATAATAAATTCAAGGAAAAAAAATGCAAAAATGCTCCATGACCTCCCTGACAAACTGCTGTAATGGTCTGAAAACTGCAGATGTTTTTCCACTGAGTTTTTACAATGTTTGTTTTGAAATGATTCTTTTTAAAATCATGTTGTTTTCCTGTTGTAATTTCTGCAAAGCAGATGTGACATCTTGGGCTTAAGGGCTTTAAGCTGATTTTGATGGCTCAGTCTTGCTGCTATTCAGGGAGCACAGAAAGTTCTCCTGCAGTGAAATGGGATTGTCTGTGTAAAGAACAAAGAATCACCTGGGAGGAAAGGAGTTGTCCTCACTGTCGATGATGGGACTTGGCTGTCGGATTTAGGGAAAAGGTCCATCTACTGCCTAGTCCCATATGGCTAGTTCTCAGAAACTGGAAGAACACAATGGGCCATATCAACTGGCCTAACACATCTCTATTTCCAGCAGCCTAAGGTCACTCATATGCACAAAGACTAGTGTTACAGCAAAATTGGTTCTTAGAATGGCAGGAGCATTGATTGCATCCTTGGAAGCATTTACAAGACAATTCTTTCTCCTAAAATCTGCAGGACAGTTAGGACCTGGATCTAATAGATTACCCTCTTGTATAACCAAGTTACAGTCAGAGCAGAGTAAAAGCTTTCTGCCATCAAATGTTCTCAGAACTGCTAGGAGAAAAGCTATGAATGTCCAGCTGGTGAGAGTGATCAGGAATCCTAAATGCTGTGTCTGCCTGCAGTTAAGCTGCGAATAGCTTCACTGAAGTGAAGAACAAAGTTGTGTATTTTTTCCCCAGTGTACAGTCTTCGGTTTCACCAAAATCTACAGTCCAGGCAGGTTTATACCCACAAAACCAGGTGGTTCCTATGTAGTAGAACAGGAATAATAAAGATTATTTTTCTGCCTTACACAGGGCCCTGCTACCCTCCTCATTTTCAAGGTCCTCTTACAGACTCCCACCTTTGAGCAAAGGTCTCCCTGGGCAGGGAGTTCTACTTCTGGTCGCCATTCAAAGCCATTTGTGACGAGTACAGGTGTTATTCTAGAGTTAATCAGAGAGGCTGTGGCTCAGTACAGTGCAGTGAACATTAACACACATTAAACACAGCTCCAAGACAGAGCAACATACCTTATGGAGATAAAACAAAATACAAATAATGATGGATATCTGTCTTAGGCCCTCAAGTACTCATCATTAGAGCATCTTACCACATCTGAGATAGCCAAGATTGCAGAAACATTAAACGTGGGGATTTCAGAGCTGCCTGGATGATATAGATATTCATTAATTTTCCAATATGCTTGACAGTTCAAATGCTGCCCATAAATTTCCAGTGATGGTTTAAGGGCTATAAAGCTAAGATTGAAAGAAAATTATAGTCATAAGTCGACAGTAAGAACTGAAATAAGAAGTTAACCTAGGGTGGCAGGCAATAAACCTGAATGAATGCTTATTTGATTTTTCAGTATAAAAATAGCCTCTTTATTTTTTTTTTAAAAAGGCTTTTTCTCTTTTTACACATGCTGAAAAGGAAGCTGCACAATGTCGAACAGTGAGACCATGCCTTCATCAAATTCAATGTTCAACAAAATACTGCTATTGGTGTTACTCTAATTCAAATCTTAGTGTCAGTATTTTATTTATTTTGCACCATGAATCAGAGACAAGACAGCAAGCAGTGCAGTCCCATAATGCATAAATAAGGCAGCTCTATGGTCAAACTGAGCCCTCCACCTCCCTAAAGATTGTTCTTTCCAAACTGTTCAAATATTGAATAACTCCAGAATATAATTACCCTTTGTATTCGATCATGTGCCAAAGTTAAACTAACCAAGCATTGTAACATAATATAGTTCCTTAAACCAGCTAAACTTTCACATTGTTTATCTCTCTGCCATATGTAAAAGGGCCACCCAAACAGAATATTAGGTAAAGGTTATTGTCTGTGCTCAGTGAAAAGGAAGGTGCTGGAGAAGAGACTATAGATGACACAGTAGTAAGGTGATTTAGTGACACACAAAAGAGTTGGAAGATTTCTGCTTTTTTCCTGGTTATAGCCACTGACAGCTGTAAGAAAAGCAGTCCCATAACTTGTTTGGCCTTAAGTCAGTACTTTCTTTGTAAGCAACCCCATTGAAATGTATCTGTTGCCTAAAGGCTTTTTGAGCCAGAAAAAAAATGCAACATTTTATTAATATAAAACTAGATTTTAATTTCAGAAAATAGTGAGGGGTCTTTTCTAAGTGTTAAAGATAACAAAAGAACATACTACTTTCAAGCAATCACAGAAAATTCATTAGTCTAAAATGTAATATTATCATTTGGTTTAAGTTCGAAAAGGATAATATTCCATCCACTTAATCTGATGCTAGTAAATATCCTTCTATTTTATATCAATAAATAAAGTTTTGAATTAAGAGATGCTATCTGAACCTGGGACTATAACCAGCTATAAAAGATTATTTCCTTTCCAGATAAACATTGAACTCTAAGACATGTAAAAGTAAGAAAACTAAAACTAAATAATCTGTTGAGACCAAAAAAGTTACATTCATAGATACCTTTCTGGAGAGTGTTTTAAAGACCATGTGGGGAAAAGCTGATGAATTTAACAGGATATTTTCTTAATGTGGGTCATATTAAAGACTAGAGTTCTTAAAAAAAAAAATTGTCAGTACCCACTAAGCTTAGAATATGGTATTTCCTGTCTGTTTCAGTTCAGATCAGTATCAGAACCCAATTTTCCTGCATTTTCTGCTCTGAAGTCCTTCCACAACCGTTGTCTGGAATACAAGGTAAGACAAAGCATGAAATGGGTTTTCCATATGCAGTGAAAAAGTCACCACCATTATTCAGTTTAAACAAGGAGGGAGACATTATTATTTACTGTTGATAGACAAGGGTGAACCAGAGTCTCAGACTTCTGATTCTAGTGCTGTATAGCACCATCTTCAGACAGGTCACTCACACAGTGATCCTCAAAAGATTTCTGAGTACCAAACTTTTAGTTGATTTAAGGACTAACATCCCAATCCAGAGAAGCACTGTACAGTATCATGTGGCTTTCTGTGAAATCCTTCACAGGATTTCAACTCATGTGCTTTCCTTTCAGACTGTAAAAATGGACAGAAAAGGTCAAAAGAAATTCCTACAAGATTGGGAATAAGATTTCCCAAGATCTCATGTTGTTGTCTTAAGTGCCTGAATACCTTCTACACAACTCCAGCCTTATTTTCTTTTTAAGCTTATAGAGACAGAACTTCAAATATGGCTCTGACATACCATTAGCTTCTTTCCTGGCCATTCACACCACAGCACTGAAAAAATTATGAAGCTTTCAATTTGAACTTTCAGGAAGAGAACAGAGATCCAAATGGTAAAAGAAAATTATGTGAACCAGCTGCAAAAACCACCCTCTAGAAGAAGGGGGTGATGGAGTCTCAACTCGGTTCAAGAACTATAGAATGGCTGAGACTTGCACATACCAGCACTTGCACATACGAGCACTTGCACATATCAGCAGATCATACATTTGAAAAGTTGTAAACTGGTGTGACAAACTGAGGGAGAAGTGAGGAGAACTCTTGTATCATTGTGTATAAACAAATGGCTTCAACACACTGGTGCTACCAGGTAAGCCTCAGAAAGATCCTACAAATTCTTATGATTGCAACCTTCTAGAGACAAGAGTAAAATGAAAAATAAGAAACATTTGTCAGAACAAGCCTCAACTCATCTGCAAGCCTGAGCGCATCCACAGTGGAGAAGGCATTTTGCCACAGTAAGGAGCCATACCACAAGGACAGTGGATGAAGGTGTAATGGACTGTGCTAAAGAAGGGGAAGGTTTATCCTACACTTTGCAGGCTTTTAAGCTGCTAAAAGCACTTTATAAATTCCTCTGGCACCAGGAGCTACATAAGGAAAACATAAGTTGTTCTATACGAGTGTAAGAGTTATTAAAGCTTTCAAGGAAAGCTCAAACTCAATGCTTATAATACGTTTCCAATAAAAGGAGAGATAAAAAGAGGAAGAGAGGTTTTTGTATGCAACAATCCTCATTTCAAGCCATCTGTACCCTCTGAAAGGACTTGCTCTACTTACACAGGCTGTTTTTCAAATGCCATGCAACCCAGTTCCAGGCAATGGGTTTGTCACTACAATTATGCATCAGTGCACTAAAGAAAATGCCAAAAACCAAAATTAACAACCAACTGAAATTAAAAAGGCTCACACCTATCTTTGCCCACTTATGTTTTGGCACTCAACTCAAGCATATGAAAGAACCTCAATTTTTAAACCTACTTTCTATACAACCCCCGCTCAGTTCGTTGCACAATCTTGACTATGCCATCAGAGCTGACGTTTGCATTTCTGAAGAGAATAAGTTTGGCGGGGGGTGGGGGGTGTGGAATCCCCAAAAAACCCAATAAGAAATTAACTCCTTTTTTTAGGGTTTCTGCAGAACAGTTGTAATCTGACATTTAGTTTGCCTGCATTGTGTCATACAAAAAAGCCTCAGCTGCTGTCATTGGCTGCATGTAATAAAGAGAGGCTGTGTTTTGCTCTGTTTAGACACAGTTACACCAAGCTGCTTTAAGCCACTGTAGAATTTAATGTCAATGTGCCTCTTGGAAACACAGTAACACCATAATTAGGGCTGGCAAATCACTTGCTACTCATTAGCTAAGAGAAACAGAAGCAAACTTAAGTTGTATTTAAATTGAATGTTGTGTATTGAAAGTAAGCCAGCTATTCTCACCAGTGGGAGACAAAGTCTACGGACATAAATAAATATGCATTAGAATGTTTATTTATGAACAAATGCATGGACTTTGAAACAAAGATACCTCAGAGAACATTGCTGACAGGCACTACATATCCTTCTAACCTTGAAATAACCGAATGCTAAATGCAGTGGCCACATGCTATTTTTAAATTTTAAAATACAACATTGACTGCAATTAATACATGTGTGTATAGACGTGACTAAAGTTTAAAATTTAAGAAGAAAAAAACACTTAAGAATAAAGAAGATGGATTTCCATAAGAGTGAGGGTCCAAAATATTCTTTAGCAAGAATTGTAGGTGACCTGCGACAATATGGCTTTTCAAAATAACGGGAAGTGTGTATAACCAGCAGTAACTAAGTAGCTGTGTTACTAATACATCAGTCTCAATTGTTTTGACAAAAACATATTCTTCTTAAAAAATTATTTGATTTCTACTTGGAAAATATCTATTTGTGGTACACAAAGAGCTTTTAGACAATATGTGATTAAATTAAAATCAACTTCTAAACTGGAAAATCTTCATTAAGCACACAGAAAAAATTAAGATGCAAGTAGGTCACCCTTCACTCTTCCAAATTTCTCAAGCTGTCATCCAAACAGCACATAATCAGGAGTGCTGCGTTTCAGAAAACTAGACTCCAAGAAGGAAGACATTCAAATTTTCAGGAAACTGGCCAAGGCTTGCAAATATGGGATTGATTTCTTGCTCTCACAAGGATTTCCAGTGTATCTTGGCTTACATTACCAAAGGGATTCCAAAAATCTAAAAATCAGACTTGGTAACAAATTTAGCATCAAATATTCATCAAAGAGTATTTGATTGATTTGGAAGCACCCAAGACCATCAGCACGTATGCTTCCTAGCTTCCAATTAATAAAATTCTCTGGTTTAGAGTAAAACAATGACATCTTAGCCCTACCACAGATGGACAACTATCTTCTAGTGGCACCCCCAAGGGACAGCCTCTGGAAGCCTGGGCAGCAAGCTTCCATCACCCACTCCAAATGGTGATCCTATTCCTGCTCTTCTTCCATGTGCAGGGGGTGGGACACCCACAGACAGACTTCCTGCACACATGCAACAAAAGTAGACTGCTCCTGTGCTTAAATTGCAGTTGCCACACAAGCTCTGTGGGGTCTGCCTTGCACTTCCACACCACTGTCTTGGAGTAAGCAAGAAGGTCCAGATGAGATCCTCAGGTGCTGCAGGAATAGGGCCACACTACACAGATGGAAAATATCCCCATTTGGGATATAGCCACGGAGGGAAAGGAGTGGAGAGTCTTGTGCAGCAAGTGTTTAGAAACTTTTCTAGGTCATGGTCCAAGGGGAGAACAAACCCTGGGGATTGTAGTATTTTCTAGCAGAGGAAAATCCATCAGTTGTATAAAAATGTCCTGACAGTTTGGCACACCTGTAGTTAAGGACTTCAGTGAATAACACCACTACCCAGTAAAATGTGTTTTCTATTGTGTTGCATGAAGCCAATATTTAGATTAATTTTACTTGACATTTTCCACTTCATATCATTACTTTTTTCATCAAAATGGAAAAAAAAAAGTAATAAGATGGATTCCCCTGAGTAACATTTTTCCAGTGTGAAGAATTTGTATAAGGGATTCTGGCCAAGGTATAAATTTCATATAAAACAATTGAATGCAATTTTACCTGCAGCTTTCTACCCTCTCTACCCCCAGCAAGTTGAAGGTAGTCCTGGTTTTCTATTTTCTTCCTCTCTGTCCTATTTGAGGTACTACCACAACCCATTGTGTTATGAAAACAAATGAGCTCCTGGTCTGTTTGACTTTCTTTTATCTGTCCTTCAGCTCTTGTGAGGTTTTAACTGCAGCACACATTAACAGAGAACATAAATCCCCATCACTACCATATTCCATCTTAACAATTAAAGCACAGAATTAATAAACAAGAGGATAAAACACCAACAAAAAATATTCTTATCTTCAGCTTTTCTAACTCCCTAATTACATTGTTGTCTCTCCCTGCTTTATTGCCAGATGGACTGCTGGAGCCCCTGTAGGACAATCAGTAGTCAAAAGATTTTTTCCAAAAGAAAATGGCCCTTTCTAATCTTCTTCTGCCTCCTGATAACCATGAAAGATGAACCAGTTTTGCTAGGCCATTTTGAGAGTCCAAACATGGATGTGCAAGAGCAGTCAGGGATTCTAGCAAGCTAACAACAAAAATGCTTCTTAGTAACTCACATTCATTTTCAGAATCACTAAAAGTTCAAGACAACTGGCTTTTTAAAAATTATTGTTCACTTATCTATTACACAAATACCATGTGTTGAAAGGGATATTATTTTTTTTTCTTTTTTCCCAACCAGGCCAAATGCGGACACACTTTGTATGTCTGTCCCATATGCCTGGACTCCTTTAGATGCAGAGGGAGGACGAATTCTACATGCCCAATTCTAGCCCAAAGAGGCTTGAAATCAGCCAGCTACATAGTGTGGCATGGCAGCTTGTAGGCCTTCCAAAGATGTGCAGTTTAGACATACTTTTAGCAATATAGAAGTACAATTTCACTGAGAAAGAAGCTCAGCAGCCTTAGCCAGATATTCAGGAGTGGCTATGGATACTACAGGTACAGTTCTTCCTCAGCTGTTCATCCAGAGAGGTAAAAAGACATAGGTAAAAGCTGAAAAAATTATCAGCTCAGTGCTTTGACTTTTCAACTGAAGTACTGCTGGGAATTCCTCACATAGACAATCAATTCCTGCCAGTTTTAACCAGCAAAGTTCTATTATTTAAGACATGTTGGTTTAATTTCTCCTTATAAAATGATGATGCAACTTTGTGCAAAATACCAGTATTATCTCTTGAAATAATAAAGTATATTTAGAATAGGTTTCAGTAAAAGACGTACAGTTACTACAGGAAATTGAAACTGCCCTATTTTAACACACACAAAAATTTTGTGTCTCCCTCAGTCCAATATTAGTCACAAGCAAAGACAGACTACCAGAATAAAGAGATCCAAGGTCAATTTCTAACCCAGGTGGCCATTTCTAAGTGCTCCTGTGTGACAGTTTTCAACAGCAGAAAAAGGCAATTGGTCATAGTTTTGTACATATACAAATCATTAAGATTTTTTCTTGCACTTTATATATATTAATCAGTCACAAACAGTCCCAACAAAAGCCATGATCAGGAACAGAATTCTCACACTTGAAAAGAAGTTTCTCCTTTGAGCTATCAGCAGCTCAAGGACGTACCAGGAAGTGGTTATTTAAAGAGTTTTCTGATCTTTACCAAGAACTTCGCTGTTAAACGAAAAAGAATGTACAAGCGCAAAAGCAGAAGTGCTTTTTGTTACAGTTACTGAGGAAGAACAGACTTTCCTATTCCTCCCTTTTCAGTGAAGCATCTTCTACACTATATGCAGTCCAGGAACATCTCTGGCACTGACATTTTAATGATCCTATCCCACAAATTATTCCCTTAACCGATTAACCTTATTGTTGTAACACTATACTAGTCTAATTTCACTTCTAATTTGGTGGAATTTTTCCGGCTGCCAAGACCACTCGTTACTTTGAAGCACTGTTTGAAACTCAGCTCCAACTATACAAAGAAAGTTCTTAAAATAGCCCATGAACTGTGTGAGGTAATGCCAGAATGAAATCAGATATTTGCCTGTGCTCTTCCAGCTACTTTATTTGATGTCTACCGAGAAGAACCCGAAATCTGCATTTATTTACTATACTTCATATAATGCCTAGCTATGGAGAGATGGGCTTGATGGATATATATATATATATATATATATATGTGTGTGTGTGTGTTAATCTCACCTCTGAATTCATAGAGGACAAGATTATGAGCACTCAGTCATGTGAATGTTCATTTTTTGTATTGCTAACCAAGGGATTACCTCTCAGCACACAACCCTGCGTTAAGGGAGAAAGCAAATACACACAGCAACAGATACGAATGAAATACAATCAGTGATTTAAAGCACAGCATCCAAGGATGCAAGAGAACATCTAGAAAGACCAGTTCTTCTAGGAAAGAGATTCTGGATGAATCTCTGCTATTGTAGGTGTGTCAGCTGTTATGCCAGCAGAGAGCTAGACAGGGTCCTTTCAGCTGTATATTCCCACAGGGAACAAAAATAATCCTTTTAGCTGAATGATATCAGAAACATTTTTTTTTTTTGGCTGGTTTTTTTCAACTGTGAAGGCATTCTGAAACCAGGGATTTTGAAAGAAACTGAAATTCACTAAACATTAATTCACATTTTACTCAAGTAGTCTCAAGTCTATGTTTCAAAAAAGTTTACACGAACAAAGCTTTAGCAGGATACATTTTCAGTGTGTTGCTAGTATTTGGTAACACTGCAGGATGAATAAATAAAATGTATGCCTGATGGGGAAAGTGTAATTTATGAGCAGTAGGTAGACACTAATCACAATGCTTTAAACAGGTCATGTAACCATAAAAAGGTTTCAGAAAGTGTGAATTTTTGAAAGATGCAACATCTGGTAGAATTTTCTGACAACACAAGGCCCTCCCAACCTCTAGAATAATCTATAGAAGAAATAATGCCAAAAAAATAAAACCTGAGAAAAATATTTAAGAGAAAAAAGTAACTCTACATGAAGACATGAATTTGCTATTCAAAATCTACATTATTAGCTGTTAAGTTGGAACAACTTTTATTTCTTCAAATCAAAACTCCTGGAATTTTCCTAAAGACACATCCTGAGTAGATAGCAATACTCTATCACCACATCATTACACTACTAAATTAAAATAAGCTGTATAATGTCAAGTTTCAGTTAATCACTTTACCAAAAGTTTGCAAAACTACCCTTTAAACTAATGGGGAATTACTTTTGGAGTTTTCACTTGAACCTTTGCTGCCTTTTTGATTCTCAAAAGATTGAAGAAAGGGGGCTTTGGGGTGGAAATTGGAGGTAAAACTAATAGTGATGAATTTTGTCCCAGCTAGGAATGCTGCCTGGTGAATCTTTCAGCAATATAGGAAAATTGGCAAAAGTCTTTACTATCCCCTGAGAATGTCATCTGGATTACATCCTTGCTAGCAGTGAGATTAAACCCCTTGTAAAAAAAAAAAAAAGAGATCCCTTTTCATTATTTTTAAAATTTATTTAAAGAGAACAACTATAAAACTAAAAAGAAAAACCAAAAAAACAAACAAACAAAAAAAAAAACCAACACTTGTGTGGGTTTCTCAAAACCCAGTCTGAACTTCACAAGCTCTTCAGAAGGACTAACTGTTTGATTTGTATTTTCAATGTGTTGCAAGAGTCTCACTTATCCATGGGTCTCATCATGACATTCCTGTGGGGCAAAATTACTAGATGGTGACAACACAACACCAATAATTCTGCAAGCATGAGGATGAGAATAGAGGGTCCAGCACTTACAGACAGAAATCTATAATCTCCTCCCATCCCCGCAAAAGTTATTTTGTTGAATCTACTGAGAAAGGGTCTTAGGTGTAATCAATAATTGCCCACTACAAGAAATTTGAAGACAGATGCTAAATATAGTAAGTAAATCACTACACTCTGTATTTCTTCAACACCGACCCTTTAACAGTATCAAGAGAAAGGTCTGGGGTTTTTTTACCTCTGCAAGTCAAACTGAAAAGTGATGATTTTGGCTGCAATTTAAGCACAACTTTGAGTAGGATTTGGGATGTCTATAACCATAGAAGACAGAAGTTTATAGCTCCAGCTCTGATCTTAAAGTTGGTTTCACAAGGGCCTGTGGGAGATCCTCTGACAGCAAGCAGGTTTGAAAGCAGCTGTGATTACAGTCACTCTGAGGCTGCCAAACACTGTCTGTGGGGTGGGATAATGCACCATTCCAATTTTCAGTAAGTTTTCATCCAGCAGAGATTTTACATTTCGAATGTGAAAGAGCACAGCATTAAGACACCACACAGAAGCATGGGGGGGGGAGGAAATCAAGAGAAAAAGTAATCTTTGTTTTTTTTAGCAGCAGCATGGTATGAACCAAAGGCACATACACTGAAAAAGCCATGTGAAATGACACAAGACATTTTAGGTACACAAAACATGGTGATGCTGGGAATCTAATAGTAATATGAGTATCCAAATTTACAGCAAACTCTTCAGAGGGCTCAAATGCTCCCTCTTTCCAAACAGAGTTTTCACATCATTGCCTTCTCTAGTAGGCAGGTCACAGCACATCTTCTCTGCCAGCATGCCATTCCCACCAAATAGTGCTTTGGAAGAAGTACACCATGTCACACTAGCACCATCTGCTCAACAATCTGTCCACATCTCACACACATCACTTAAAAGGGACCTACGGGGGCATTCTGAAATAAGCTGAGCTCTTTGCTGTCCACAGAGAGAGATGTAAACTACATTTGGCATGGTTCTCCGAATACATGCAAACCATCTTCCCCTCTCCTCTAGACTGGATCCTGACATTTGATTAATTCATATCACAAATGCTCTTTATTAATCTCTTCTGTAACTATTTTGCAGTCATCGCATATCCGTGTGTCAGGTGATGCAACACTTTCTGAGTAGCTCCTCGTGGACTTAATCCAAAATAATGATAATAATAATGAAATAATCAAAAATTATTTCTTCTCATTCAAGCACATTCTATTTATTCTTATTGAGGAAAAAAATTTACATCAGTGTCAATGAGTTAACAGAGAAAGTTCAAATAGAAAGATAGTTGTTTTGATTTGCTCCTTGTTTATCAAGATGGCATTTTTTTTTCAAATGATGTTGATTTAGTTTGGAAATCCTAAAGTAGTGTAGCACATGCACAATGTTACAAGAACTACAAATTAGCCCTTGTTGTTTAGTATTAGTTTAATTTATCTTAAAGTTTTATAAATGAATTGATGGCAATTTATGAGAAATTACTTGCAATGATGAATACTAATAAGACAAGGAATGAATACAAAGAATCTGTGCTAAAAATAAAATTATTGCACCCTAAGTCCATATCAGACCCCTTAAACCCTTTACTTCATTCTCAGTTGTTAGCTGCCCATGAGTTTCTATTATCTAAACAATCGCATTTAAGTCCTATACAGATATGGCAAAAGCAGAAATGAGGAAGACATGTCTCAGTTCCATCAAGGGAATGCTTTGGATGACAGTCGTTGGCCAAAAACTAGACTCTACTCTGTCTGCCCATGCTCACTTGTATTAGGCTTCAGTTTTTGTACAGCTGACTCCATTTTTACCTTAATACTATTTACTCTATCTTTGCTATAAATTTAGAACAACAAACAAAATGGCTAAGATGACAACTCAGAGAGAAAATACATTGTCCAACATTGCATCTCTCAGTATCACCCCCACTGTCAGTATGATACTGTAATTCATGATCATGTTGTGTAAGGGAGCTAAAGGCTACATTCAGGTTGTTATATATAGTTGTTTCAAATTATCATATGCTGTTTCTCAAACAATGACAGTGGACTGTGACCTGCAAATTAAAAAAGCTGTATTATAAATGCAACACACTTTGAATAAAAATAAAATACCCAAGCCAAGTTTAACCATGTTACCGAGGCATGTCTTTAATATAATATTCATCTGGAACAACAATGAACATGGATAGCCTTTCATTTTCTACTGTTTGTTTGGCAAAATCCTTCATTCTTTTACCTTAGTCATGACTGCTTTTGACAACAGATACTTGGCTGAGAAGCTGAAAATCAAACTGTAAGTACTACTGTAAGGGGTTACAGACAGCATCATAATCTTTCAACAAAAGAGTATTCCAGCTTTAGAGTGTAATAGCAGACCTGTCTCTGAGATCACTTCTCATCCTTTGTGCAGGTATTGTACTGTTTCAGGACCACTCATTCCTTCCTGAAGCCAAATTAGAATCATAAAATCATTTAGGTTGGAAGAACCTTCAAGATTATCTAGCATAACCATTAACCAAGCACTACCAAGCCCCCAAGTGCTGCCTCTACACACCTTTTAAATATGTCCAGGGTTGATGACTCCACCACTTCCCTGGGCAGCCTGTTCCAATGTCTGTTCCCTCTTTCGGAAATAAATTTTTCCTACTACCCACTCTCACAGGACTTGTGCTCCAGACTTTTCACCAGCTCTGTTGCCTTTCTCTGGACACACTCCACCACCTCAGTGTCCTTCTAGTTGTGAGTGGCCCAGAACTGGACACAGCACCTGAGGCGTGGCCTCACCAGTGCCCAGTACAGGGGGACAATCACTGCCCTGGTCAGCTGGCCACACTATTGGTGACACAGGCCAGGATGCCTTGGGCCTTGCCTACTACTACAGTTCTCTACTGATGAAACAAAACTATCATCTTTAAAGTAAAACCAGCAGAGATCTTGGTCCTTTGTATTTCAGTATAATGCAAGTATCCATTTAAGTCACCAGGACAGACCTTACTTTGCCTCTGCCACCAAAAGACTGCACTCTGCTTGGTGGTTAGGTTGCCAACACCTATTTTAGTACACACAGATACAAAAGTGAAAAAGAAACTAGAGGAGCCATAGATCAGATTTCTAAAGTTGCCAAATAGAGCTGAATTTTCTACTTGATGTGAAAACAAGAACAAGACAGTCATCCACCATCCAAATAATAATTCTGCTAGTTAAATGACTGCCTTTCTTCTCATTTCACTTTCAAAGTTCCCAGAATACATCCATTTGCACACAAGCAAGCAAATAGATTTTGTAACAATTGCCACTGATTGTCAAAGAAGCTGCTTCTTGCCATTTTAAGAATGTCAGCTCTCCAGTGTTTGCAAGAGTTTTTTAAAATGTGGTTAAAACACCAACATTTTTGTCACTGAAGCAATCAGATCTAAGTACAAAAACCCCCAAAATCCCTATGATGTGATAGGAGTGAATTTCAGAAGCCCTGAACTCTGAAAAGATCTGTTGAATTCTGGGACAGACACAGTGACGCCTTTGTTTGTGCTTCCCCCTTCAGGCAAGCTGTGAATAAATCTTTCTAAGCATTTTCATGATTACCCCAGGTTTACCAATGGCAGAAAACAGTCTCTAGTGCACAAGTGTCCAACACCATCCCAGGATTAGGTGGCTATATAATAAATTCAAGTCATTACTACTGCACACTGATGAGTAACTTTGCCAGCAAAACCCTGGTGGAAGCATCCATCACAGCAACATATAACTGAAAAAAGCCCTTGAAGTGGTACTAAAGCACATGTTTAATACTCATTTCATGGCAATCCTCACTTTTTTACTTTACAAGATGCATTACAGCTCACTGCTGTTCTTCCTTTAATATTTAGGTTGTCTTACAATCTCTATGCACAGTAAGTTTGTCTAGTGAGGTACCCAGTTACTCTTAGATCTAGTTACAAGGTTACACTATACAGAAAAACAACATAACTTTTATTCATTCTTTGCTAGAATCTGAGAGTAAAAATGCTCGAATACTTTCTAGACATCACAGGGGTGCAATACCTTCTTCAGAAATAAAAAACCTCTAACAGGTCAATTCAAAACTATAGAACCACACTTTCATAACAGCTTTGTTTGAACTTTGCAGTTATTCCTGACATATTTAGTTCACTTTTCACTTGATATATAATACATACTGCTGTTTCAGGCTGCCATGCTGTGCTGGCTCTCTGAGTATACAATATATACATATTGTATACTGCCAGCTATGAAGTCATGCTAATATTGTGAAATACATCAAAGCAAGAACATTCAAAGTTTCTTCAGGCATTCTCATCTAATTTCCTCCTTCTCTGCTTTAGTTGCAGTTTATGTTGCACTACATTGAGGCATGAGCTGGAGATTCTGGTAATCCATCAAAAGAACAAGATGCAGACTTTAAAGACATTTTTCAGAACTACTGTTAGTGGGTGAACCTCAAAGGCATGACTGAAAAACACCCAGTATATTCACTAAACCTCAAGTCTTTGTGACAGTCTTTTTGGAATCAGCTGGCATCTTGCTTTTTCTTCTGAGTAATATGAAATATTTCATGCCTTTGGAAATCAAAATGTAGTTTCAGTGGTCATTTTCTTTGGTTTGTCGTTTTGGGTTTTTTTTTCAAACACAGATGAAACTCCTAGTGGCTACATCTCCCTTGTTTAGCATTACTTGCAACAAACATTTCTTGGGAAACTTGGATATGAGTAGCTACAGTAATTTTTAAGACTTTACAACAACATTTAGGTTACTACTTCAGCTTTTTTCACTTACAGGTAATATGCTGCTGAAGCAGATCTTTTTGTCACACCACTAAACAGCCTAAATGAGCCATAGTTGATCATGTCCAACCACCACATTTAAATTCTATATTATTTTTTTAACCTGTCTCATTATCAACGTGAAGAAAAAGTATTATTCCGAGTGATGATGTTTGGAGATTTCTTTTATAGTAAACATTTACGCTGACACTAAGTTGCTTTAATTGCATTATCAATATCATTGATTTTTCTAATTAACACCTTGTGTTTGCAACAGAGGAAGATGAGAGGCCACAGAGATCTTGTATTTGCAGTAGAGGTCACCTATGTGCTGCTACTTGACCAGTTTGCTGAAACAGCATTGGTCATTGTCTTTGTTTCTACAGTAACTCCAAACATCTCCTTCACAGGCTGTTACCCTTTTCTTCTAGGAGCTTCTCTTTTTTCTGTCAAGAAATCCCACCTGTGGCTAGGATGCAGCCAATGCAAATGAAAGAGGTCAATCAGCACTGAAGCTATGACTGCTCCAATTCTGGTCTTACTGTTGTCACAATCAAGGCCTTGTCCAAAGCACATAAAGTCACATGAAGATTTGCTAGTGGCAATGACCAAGAATTTGGTGGAAGCTCAGGAATTGTTCCTGTCATATAGCAACACAACTCTCTTCTGGCTTTTAGACAGATCAAGCAGTAACTCTCTATTTCACTGTGGCTCATAACACTGCCATAAAAGACAAAGATACTGGAAGAGCTCATGCATTTGCTCTTTTGAGGTTTCCAGATGAAAGATACTTTAAAATACTAAGATATATCTGTACTTAAGCTGTGCTCTTGCAAACTGGTTCCTATGCCAACCTAGCTAAATGACCACTAGCTTTATGGGATGCTGCTTTCTACTGCCTGCAACTTCCCTGCTCAGTTTGTTTCCCTAAATGTTGGCTCATTGGCTGGGAGTGCTTTGCTGAGCCAACAAACATCAGTTAAATCCATCTCTCTTACTTAAAAGAAGAAATAAAATTAAACAGAAAAGCATTTTTTTTTTACTCTGATAAAAAATCTAATCTATTCATTATGAAACTATCATTATATGCTAGTTAACAGAAAAAGTTTACAAGCAACTTTTCCTCAGAAGACGCTTGGCAGCCTATTGTATCCTTGCTATGAACACACTCTTACAAGACCCTTCCACTGCTTTAAAAAAAAAAAAAAAAAAAATATATATATATATATATATATATATATATATATATAAAGTTACTTGAGATATTTCAAGTTAGCAACTATACTGGTGAGACACCTTCATACTGCAGCTGGCATAGTTTGAAGGCTATTTTTTATTTGAAATTCAGCAACCTAAAAGAAAGAGCACAATGGCAGCCAGACTTTGATTCACCAATCACTCATCAAAACTAAGAATGACCAGCCTCTTTTCCTTCCAGTTACATAAAATTCTGCAGGAATTCAACTTTCAGGAACTGGATGCATGTACATTTCTGGGGGTGAGATTTGGCTGCTTCAGTAATTCCCCAAATTAAATACAAAAGAAAGAAGAGTGTATGGGCTTGGGGATTTCTCCCCTCCTCTCAATTATTACTAAACAAATGTAATTAGTGGTCCCAGATGGAGTAGATAGAACTGTTACCCACACTCCCATTAGGAGGCCTAACACTTCTGCTAATGTGTTTTTGTCTTCCAGGACTTTCAATCTACCACATAATAAACCCCAAAGTGCCCTGGAGCCAGTCTAGCCAGCCAGCCAGAGTCCCTCTCCTATATGTCTTGTTTGTGGCAGCACCAGCTCTATAATTCTCAGTCTCACATTGTGTTCACAGTCCTGTTCTACTTCCCAGCTGTATAGACCCCTGCTCTTGAGTGGATCCAAAATTTACAAAAATCCTCATTCTCCCTTGTTCAGCAAGAGACTGCATGTGTCCTCTGTAGTAAGAGGGGACTGATCTTTTGTTTGCTTTCCAAGAGTAACATTGTATTTCAGCCATTCTTGAGGCATTTCTCAACATGAAGGCAAACTATCATGTTATTCATTGATTGCTTTCCTAATTTCCTATAAAAAGCCAACATTCTGTTTTTATTATGCAATACAAACAAAGGCATGGGCAGTTCAGGAGAGCATGGGGGTGGTGATGGTTTGGGGTGTTTTACTTTCTTCTCCTCCACTCCCACCAACTTTTTTAAAAAGATAACTAGACAAATATCTTAAAAATTCTCCTGTGTATATTTAGAAAATTTTTTAAAAATCTAAGTTACTCTAAAAGACCATAAGGAAAATGCTATTGTACAGTCAGCTGGAATGCAGAATTGTCATTGCAGAGCTGGAACAAATACTTAAACTCCAGGTTTTTTTGAACATTGAAGTCATGTTAAGCTTTCCCATTACTTTTTCCCTCTCTAAACACCAACTAGTTATTTGCATCACTATAAAACAACATAAAATAATGTCAAATGGAGACAAAGATAATCCCGTGAACATCAGGGTTTGACATGGCATGTTTTTTCTCAGTATTCTTTAAGCCAGTTTAGAGCCACTGATATTTTTTGAACTATTCATAGAGCAGGGAACTGCATGAACTGAGGAAGTATTAATTACCACTTATTGAACCAAGCATTAACAGTTATGTCACAGGAAACTCTCCCTTATTTGAGCTACTCTGTTACGGTACACCTAATTAGTAATAGCAGCTATCCAAAACTAAGCTGCCATACAGAACACTTGGTCCCAAAAAGGTGCAAGAAGAAATACATTCTCTGCCATTTTAAAAAGGCTCTAAGTCACTCTAAATACCAATTTATAAAGAAGTCAAAAAACCAATAATTACCACAATTCAGTGTACCATACCCTGAAAATATTGACTTTTTAAGGGATAAAGGCAGTCAAAGCTATAATCTAGCAGCACATTCTTTCAGAAGGAATATGTTCTCAGTTGATAAAGATATCCTTCAGCTTGTATCACAGTCATGAAGTATCTATACAGATGTCTTGTTCATAAAGACTCAGGATACGTGTTGGGATTTACTATGAAGAAGCCTTCAATACAAGCAAAATACAGCCTTCTATTGGCAGGATAACCACTGAGCAAAACCGTCCCCTCTGCCACAAGTGCCAGAAGTAGGACCATTTGTTGTGTCTCACTAAATCAAAATCACCTAGAGCAAAACATGGAGTTAGAGAGGAAAAGAAAAGAGGAAGAACAGATTAGGGAAATTAGTTCTAGATCAATATACAGGGAGGAACAGAAGTCAATTACCTTTGATAAATGCACTTTAATAAATACTTGAGATCCAGAAAATTGCAAGGCTTGTGATTTCATCATACCTGGACCTTCTGTGAAACTTTGAAAAGAGACAGTTTTGTAATGCTTTTTACTTTTTAATTGAAAAAAGTCCTTGAAGGTGTCAATTTTCCATGTGCATTATGTCTATGGCTAGAGATTTTTTCAGTGGCACAAACTGAGGACTGAAGCTCATAAGCTGCCTTCAATACTACAAGAAAGGAACCATACAAAAATAACACATTTTTAAAATTCTTTTTCTTGTTTCAAAGAAATTGAATATGATCAAGCACGGTTTCACAGGCAGAAGGTTCCTGTAAACAATTGTGAGCCCTTACCACCTCAATATTTCTCTACAGTCATACACAAAAAGTAAAAGTCAGAAAGTTTCCTAGTTTTTCCTGGAGAATCAGCTTACACCTGTCCCTCAGTACGAACAGCTAATCAAGAAATGCATATTAGAATTTGAATTAAATATATTCCTAAAAGAGACAGGAAGATGAAATAGCATAGTTTTTGTGTTATTTAAAAATAAAGTGGAGGAAAGGAAAACCCAAAAATATTTCCACAATTACAACATCACTGGATGTGTGTGGCAAACAAAAAAAATGGATGTCCACATTTTGATGGCATTTCAGCTTCACTTGGTGGGAATCAGATGTTGTACCCTGTAGCAACACAAAGTGTGAAGCTCATAATATTTAGTTTAGTAATCTTTATGCATTGAACAGGTCATAGGATATAACTTTATGTATATATGAGTATATAGAATAACACTAGTATAACACTGTTAACCTACATTCTGATCCTAGGATTAATTAAGCTTTTTTTTTTTTTTTTATTCAGTGCAAGTACATCTCCTTTCATGGCCAATTTTGGTAATAATGTATGCAAATGAAAATTTTAATTATATTAGTTAAGATGCCAAGAATCCCATAACCATGAGCCTTAGAAAAATTAGGGTAAAATAGAAACATTTTCAAAAAAGATAGGGTGAAAAATCTTTTAAGTAAGTTCAAGTGTGATATTTAGCAGGGTTACTCCTGACCAACAGCTGTTCATTGAAAACTGAGAAAAGTATTTACTACTAACAGTAGCACTGGAGACACCAGTCAAATAGATCCTGCATATTTGTTCTTCATTTATAAAGTTTCAGAGCATTCCCCAAGGTTATCTGGACTTAATTAATGTTTTTTCTATACAGACATTGCTTCTGACCTAAAACCAATCCTTTTGAAGGTGGACATGGCACCTTTTTAACCAGCAGGCAGCAGCAATCCTTTACAGACAATTACAATCAGAAGAAGGTGGTAGACTAATAATGTAAATCACAGATCAGTTGGGGGAGTTAGAGCAGGAACTTCGTCCCTCAAGCAACCTGGTTCTCTTCTCACAAGGAAAGAGCTGTGCAGGCCCTGTGAATGAGCAGCTCCACTGCAGAGTCTCTGGGGTCTTGGTGGACAGGACTCTAAGCCTTACTGACTCGTGATCTGGCAACAACGAAGGCTAACAGCGCATATGGCTGTACCAACCAGAGAATGATCAATTTTCTAACAAAATTATTAAGTTTCCTTAATTATGGAACTTCAGACTGTCTCTGAATTTATTGTTGGGCAACCTCCTAAGGCTCCTTCCAACCTGAATGATTTACATTAGTGTCACCAGATTGTCAGGATGGTAATTAAAGAGATCACTTCTACCAATGCAGCATCTCTCAAAATAAAAAGCATCTGCTTCTGCAAACCTTTGTGTCCAGAAATTTTCACATCCAAGATTTAGCCTTACTTGGCCCTACCTTGCTTTGAGATCAGACAAGATATCTTTATTATCATTAGATATCATTTCTGAAGAATAGCACCTATCATGCTAGCCAAGTCAATCTGTCTTAACAAAATCCATGCCATATGGATATTTGAAAGATTACATGTATGAATCATTCCTTTAAAGCAATTACTGTGATGTTTTTATTGGAAAACTCCTGCATTCCTCAGATTCTCAGTGCTGTTCCTTGCAACAAAACCTACAAGCACGGAATGTTGCTTCTTTTGTTTCACATCATCAAAATAAGTACAATCAACTGAGTGAGATTTCGAGACTGTTATCAAGAGTCAAGCCAGATTATCTTGTGAAAGGGAACCATCACCACGTTTATCATAATTCTGATAGAAGGGGGGAAAAAAGAAAAAGGGGGGGGGGGGGGGAAAGAAGATAAAATAAAAAAGGAAAAAAAAAAATGAAAGAAAAAAGAAAAGGAAGTTATCATCCCGGTAGTAATGCTTTTCCTAAACCCTACAGCTGAACTGGGGAGAAAGTTACTCACTATATTACTATACTAGACCATTGGTTTATATTGTCTAAACACACACATTCAGCTAAAACATTCTTCTCAACCACCATTCACCACCAACTCAATCATACATGATGCAGCTGTGTCTATGCCAGGGTCGCTTCAGGAACAGTAACATCCCTGCCCCTGGCAGGATGGGGAGGGAGCAGAACAAGGAGGAAAAATTGCATTCAAATATTCAATAGCAGTCAAAAAATTGTTAAGTGAGATTAGTACATTCCAGCTAATAGATGAAATTTACTTCATACTTCAGGCATCTCAGAATGTTGAAAGGCTTACAATAGGTAAGTATTACTTTAAGGAAGCACCACATGGGATCACTTATTATGAAATCAGACTTCAAATTAAACACATGGAAAAGAGAAAGACTTTGGTAATTTACTCTACGCCTACCTCCAAAACTCCCTGTTTCATCTTCCGCTGCCTGCTCGGTTCTGTGTCAAATTGTCTCCTAATGTGCTCCTAAGTCCTGCCTGTCTCTTGTTACTGCACAGGCGTGTGCCAGGCAGCAAGCATATGTCATATGGCATATGTCCTGCTGGCTAACTGATACCAGCTGATTCCCTGCCTCCTGGAGTTAGTGTGATCCACCGAGGCAGCTGAACCACCCTCACCTCCACACCTTAATCCTGAGCACACCTGCATTATGCCAGTTGCAGGCACTGGCCTTCAATCTGGTGCAACTTCATCCATAATGAAGACCATTTCAATAGTTAGACTAACTGACTCCAGCCTCAGATTTTGCATACAAACTTCCCTTTTTCCTTTAAAGTTGGTGAAACACTTTCTTCTTTGTGAGAAGGAACAAACACTTATGGAGTTGGCCTATTTGCATAAATTCAAAATGAAGTGAATACAGGAGTTTAACATTACATTCTTTAATCATTTCACATCCATATGTGGCATTCTGAGATCAGCATGAGTAGACAAGGAGTAATTCTTTGAAAAGCAACAACTTTCACACACACCAGTAGAGGTTCATTTTTGGTTTTGAGCTGCAGCAGCTCCTTCACCAGAGATGTCCATGGTGAACAGTGAAGACTATAGCAGCAGACATTAACTACTTTCCTCTAACAGCTCCACCACAGCATCACTGGCTTTCTCTTCCCTACATATCAGCAGATACAAAACACACAGCAGAGCTTCCCATACCTGTAAACACAAAGCCCTTTCAACTCAGTACCTCCAGGACTGGATTAATCTCTGTGTCACTAAGGCTCAGGGGGAGGAATTTAGTTATATTGAGAAGATAATCTGACATATATTCATATTCTGTCAGTCCACATAGCAAAACATGTGTATGACTTAAAGCCATGCAGCACATACAACTTACCTCAGAGTGGAGCTTGAAAAACAAACCACTATTCCTCATGCAGACCTAAACCAGTCTCTCTGCCAGGTTTCAGTTCATTATTATGGCAGCCAGGCCCTCACACAATCTGGCCTTTCAAGAAAGGCTCAAGAAGCAGTGAGGCTGATGCTTTCCTCTCCTCCAGCTTTCCCCCAGAACACAGGGCACATATACACTGGATCCATATCCAAATGACATCCGTATCTCCATAACAGCCCAACTGAAAACTGAGTCATCAACTGCTTCCCCAGAAAGCTCACAAGTTAGAATGAATCTCTAGAGACTGGAGCTATTTGGTAGCAATCAGAGAGTGTATGAATTTCTTAGACATGCACAGAAACAGCTTCATTGAAACTCCCCCAAGCCTGGACCAAAAAAGCTTTTCTAATCAGATTTAGAGCCTCTAAATTTCAATTCATCCAGCAGAGAAGCAAAAAGGCACTGACATATTAAGATAAACAGGGACAAATGCATCTTCCACAGGCAACAAGTACCATAAAATACCAAGATATTTATGGGGATCCGTATCCTTTTGTGCGCCTATAAGCAGCAAACAGGATTTAATTCACATATCCTTCACTTAACCTATGAAACTCCACTTCTGCACTATGCCAGTCTATCTTCTCTTCTTCCCCAGCTTACATCTAGAACACTCCTTCATTCTGTACCTTAATAAATAATTTCCATACCCCAACAGAAACTTTGCTTCAGCACCCAGCCACTCACCTCCATTATTCAATGCAGAAAACCAGAGGCTGCTGCTCATTAGAAGTCAGCTTCTCTTTTAGTTCTGAAGTGTAAAAGAATTAAAAGAACTAACCGTACATCAAGCATTATTGTAGTTCTTTAGAGAAAAACCAACCTGCACAGAACAGATCCATGCTCACCCACACTCATCCTCAAAAAAGGAAGCAAAACCTTCCCATGGCATGCCAACAGCAACCTCATTTGGATTCCATCAACTGTGTTACACAGGTGGTAAGGATCAAAGCCTACATCACCACTCAGCCACATTTTTGCTGGCTAAAAAAGATAACAGCATCATATCAACAATGCTTTACAGCTGCCATAAATGCTTCTGTGCACATCTCAAAACAAATAACATATTTTCTTTCTAATGTTTTATTTGCTAGAGTATTTGGAAAATCTTTTCTTTCAGAAGTGAAGAGAGGGGTACTTCCCTCACAGATTTCTAAACTCTAACACCTTTCCTTGAAACCACTTGGTGTGTAATCTAAAGAAAAACATTGCAAGAAGGCTATAGATTTTCTTTTGGGCTTCAGGTTCCTTTCTCCAGCAGATCTTCTATTGTCTCTCCACTGTTCAGTCTAACAGATTTGTGCAAGAGAGCAAAGCCATTTAGCCCTCTTCTTCTTGCACTCTAATTCCTATTCAGCTTAGTCTGAGCCACTTTTCTTACACTCTTCCCTACTTTTTGATGTAGAAAACCATGGTCAAATAAGAACCTGACAATTGCTTAAAATGCATATTTTGTTGTCAGCGATGCTTTTAACAGCAGGGTGAAGATTCCATGTTTTAATACTCTTTGCTGCTGTATGATGAGCGTGAAAACACTGCCAAAGCAGCAGCACTAGAGAAGGGTATGAGTGCCATGGAGCAGCATTTGCCCAGTTCTCTGCTGTTCCTTTTAGAAAGGCTGGACACTTCTCCTTGCTTACACGTGTTAAGCTTGATGGATTTTTTGTGGGAAATTGTCTCCTGGAGTGATTGAGAAGGGGCATCTTTTAAGATAATTTGGAACAGTCAGTGTTTTACAGCTCCAAAAGAAATTAATACAGTCCATCAGGAGTCACCAAAGCTATTTCCATTGGCAATCAGGAATGCCATTAATAACATTTCTAAAAGTACATGTAGAATCCCATCTTCATTACCTCAGTAATCCTGGAAGGAAGAGAAGCCAAAAAACTTGTGTGTTTAAAATTTTAGTTACGTGTTTTCCTTCATGTTTCTCAAGAGACAAATCTGCCTGCCTTTTTCTGTGTAGTATGAGAGCCAAAGTTTTCCCATGTATTTCATTCCAACTTTGTTCTCTATCTTATACCTTCATTAGTATATATATAACCTTTGTGGTTATATGTGGTTGTACACTACAGTTCATTGCACTGAACTATGCATTCTCACTTTTAAGAATGTCATATGAAAAAAAGGTCATGGGTCAGTCTTAAAATAAATTTTAGAGTAAGCTGTTCATATAGACACGTGCTATGCAGCTTGAATAGCAGGCATACTATGCTTTGTCAGCAAAACTTATCTTTGGTAGCAGTTCTGCTCCTTAAAATTGAGTTTCTAGAGTTACCTCTCAGCATCTGCTTCTCTTTTCTTGCTATCTATAAGGTGATGTCATTAATATATAGGTTATATGGTTGTACATTAATTCTGCTGTTCCTACTTTTTTTTTTTTTTTTTAAGTAAGTTTCTGATATGTGATATGGTAGGAAACATGGTAGAAAGTACCTGGTTAGGCTGAAAAAGAGAGGTATTTGGACTGGCTTCACTTTTATGCAGAGCACCATGGAAAGGGCACTCAGGAAAATGCTTCGGGTGCTGAAGTCTCTCAAGGCCTCTCCTTCACAGACTGAGCTCCTCTTACAGTGTTGCTCCTCATAAAATAGGAACAGGCCTGTATCTGAAGAACAAGGCCAGCAGCTGGAATGCAGCAATTCCCAGTAGTTAGAAACTGCTGGAACAAACACTTTCATATTAGCAGTTTGTGCATGCTGAAGTTCAACAAAATAATAGATTTCATGCAGACAAGTTTCAGATTAAATTGATAAGTTATATATTACCTTGACCACATTCACAATTATTTTGTCCTTGAACTCCTTGATATTGACTCATACCTTTCTGTTTTACCTTGTTTCCTCTGCTCTTTTCTACTTTCACTGTGTCTTGCTTAAGCAATACCTAATTTGCCAACAGAGGTCAGGGTGTGTTGGCATCTCCTCTGTGTCCATTTATTTCACATGACAAGGATTCATATCAACTACATCAGTGTTCTTCAACAAGCAGCCTGTTTGTTGCTATCTCATGGCTTGTAGTTCTGAAATTCCACCTTTTATTTCAGCTAACTGAAATGAGAGAAATTACTCTTGTCATGTCTGTGCCACTTCTTTTTAGAATTCATCTCACTCATGAGGAATCTCTTCATTCTGTGAGCAGAAACAGGAACTGGTTTAGTTACAAGACATTTCTCTACAATCAAATTAAATGCGAGTTTTCTAGTTCCACCAAATAATGTATTTACATTCTTTTAAAAACCACTTCATAACGAGCTATGTCCATCCCATTAGTGGCTTCCGGTTGCCCCTGAATTATGGTTCAAACTAAGGTATTGATTTTTTTCTTTTGTTTAAAGCACTGCACAAAAACAGGATGTCTTACAAGAACTGGCAGTGAAACCTGTGATCATTAAAAATCCAGTACTACATTTTGCAACAATTTTGATGAATCACTGGATAAATATTTGGCAAGAGCATTAATTCTGCAAACTTGAATTGACTTTTCTCACCCTATTTTCTTGTCCCTTGATGCTTTGATCTTGTGTAAAAAGAAGAACAGACAATAAAAACACTTACACAGATATTCTGGTTTCACAGAACATGCCTTTTTAATTTTGACAGCTTTTAATAAGGTTTCTGATTTCTCGAAGAACTGTAAAAAGAGAAACTGTGATTTTCCAGAGACGAAAATAAAGAATAAAAACAAAAGAAAGATATCCAAAAGAGTTATAAAATAGATTTTAGGATATTCCAGTTAAAGTTCACAAAAAGAAGTATCTCAATATGTATGATATGAAATGGATATAGGCTTTATAAAGAATAGCTATAATTGTACACTGAAAACAAAGGCTTTTTATCCTGTCATAAAACTACACTTAAATAAAAATATCTACAATGAATGCAGAAAATTTGCTGAGAGTGGGGAGCAAAAATATGAAATATATTAAACAGATGTTAAATAAGATAAACCCAGAAATTAATTTTTAAGTTAGAAAAATGAAAAGACAGCTGATACTGTTTGTCAAAAAGTTTCTAATTTTCTTAATTAAATAGTTTGGCCTCCAAATTTTCTATGGGTCCTGATCTTTAATACCTGTCCTTGCAAAAGAATCTTAAGAGAGAAGAATCAGACACACATAGTGATTAATCATTTTTAAAATGGGAGTATTTTTTCTTGGCACCTACATATAACTAAAAACATTGTAAAAGCTGAATAGATGCTATCATGAAATGAACAGCATGAGGATAACTCTTCATATCTAGCAGACAATGTTCATGTGTCCTGGCATGTAAGAATCCATGGATTTCTTAGCTGGAACTGTCTGTCAAGCAACCCAGCAGGGCGAGTAATTTTCCCCAGTGTATATCCAAGATGAAGATTCTGTGATGTGAACCACTTTCTTTGGGTCGTGATGTGTAACACCTAAAGTTAATCCAAAAAAAAAAGAGCAAATGATCATGTGTAGTAGGGACTAACTCAGCCTCACAAATTGCATTAACCTTAATGAGATATAAGGAAAGGATTGGAGGGGTCAATAGTAGACAGAAGCAACTTCTATTTGCATTGAGAGAAAAAACAGTACTCATCAACATACAGAGGTCTCATGACATGAACAGCAACACTTCCTTCTGGTCAATATTGATTACAACTTTCAGATACACAAAGTAGGAACATGGGAGAAGTCCTTTCTTTGGGACCACCAATCAAAATTAAACCCTTGAGTGGAGGAGTTATGAAATGAGAACTTAATAAATAAAAGACAAAATGTTCTTTCTTTGGTTTAAAAAGCTGTAAAATTTATCTTTCTTGTCTGCCATTCTCAATTACAGAATATCAACACTCCTTGTTCTTTTGTAGGCAGAATATATGATCTAAGAGAAATGAGAACCAAGGGGGGGGGGAAAGGCACTTAAAGATAGTGGCTTTTTATCAGTGACAAAATATTTGTCTCCCCTTTCTTGAGAAGTTTAGTAGAGTGCTGCTTTTTATCCTTTCAATAAATATTTTTCTCTCTATTTGTTCAGACTGTTAAAAATAATAAGAGGAATATAATACAACTTTAAATGAGAGTTTATATATCACATGCTTTATGACAGCTGCTTTTATTTCACTTTAGATTAACAAAGCCTTTATGTTGAGACTTTGGAGCTGACCTTACAAAGAAGCAATACCATTAGCCTTGAAGCACATGTTTCCCATTTAATGTTTCTGAGGTAACATTCTTTGTGAAAGTGAGAGAAATGAGAACGCAAACTTGCGGGAAAAATAAAAGTTTGACTGTCCTCCTTTTGAACAGAATTAAAGTCAGTTTGGACACTTGAAAATATGAAGTGAGAGGCCATGGCCCTACAAAGAGTTTCTCAATGCGATCCCAAGAGTTACAATGCTCAGCTTTCCTTTAGTCTGCCATAGCTCTTTGTCATTTCCTCTCAAGAGGCTGAACATATTTTGCCATCTCAATTTGAAGTGAAAGGTGTCGCTTACATCAATGTTATTTCAGTTTAACCAGCACTACTCAAATGATTTATAAGCACACCCAACCAAGAGAGCACTATAATAGTTAAAGCAAATGAAGCCAACAAAGTTATTTGGGGATACAGCGGAAAGGAATTGTATCTGCCATATCTGAAAGAGCCCTAAGTTACTGTTATGCATGGAAATCAAAGTAATCTTAATGACATTTTACCATTGCCATGTTCCACTGGTTCAGTGCAAGAGCAATGCACTCTTTTTTATCCACCAATAAACTTAACAGTGCCTACCCACAAGTCTTGCATCCTTGTTTGATGCCTTCATACATTAAAATCTGTTCTTCAGCTACTGCCACAGTCAAAATTTTGTGCTTTTAACCCTTCTTAAACTCTTTTCAGTCAGTGAATGTGAAAATCTGCAGACTAGAGTCTACAAGGTTCAAAGCAAACTCAAGAGAATCTGAAAAACACAGGAAAGAGGTGAACAATGGCACAGTTTAGAAATCAGTGTATGCTCTTTGTATTTGGGGCCTTGCCAAAGAAAAGAAAAACCTGTATGCACAAGAAAAGGAGAAAAACTCTGTGATTTGGAGGAGAAGCTGACTAGAATTGTCATCTATGCCAGTGGAAGCTGGACTAAAGTTCCTCTAAACATATGGCCTTACGCTCCAAGCAAGCCTCACCATTTAAATGCACTTCTGCAAAGGCTTCCAACAGGAATGCTGCAGGATTTGCTGGAGGTGCATCCAGGTTCCAAGAGACCACGTCTGCACAGGTAACTGGGACCAGTTAAGAACAGAGACATGGGACCTTCTTTTCTTTTTCTATTAATTCTTTTTTTTTTTAAGAAAGAGACAAAAACATTTGTTTCTTAAATCCATGTTTAAGCACTTAAATTCAAAGTTCTCATTGAAAACTTTTACTTTTCTCTCTTTCTATAGACACAAATGAGAATTCTTGGAGGCTGAGCGCTTCTGAAAATTAGAGATGTTATTTTTCACAAAAGACAATGAAGAAGCAGACTGCTTGGAGCATCCCTGTAATGCTCTTGTCCTAAGCCTCAGGGATTTCAGCTGCTTTTTGCTCCAGGACCAATATTCTTTTCAGAGAGCCCACTGTAATCTCTGCCTTAGGAAAATACCTTTTCCTAATCTTGCAATGAATATGAATTTACATTCCTGATACCAGATGCAAACAGACACATAGGTTTTCTAAGGCTTCCAAAGAGGTTATTTTAACTTATACTAAGCAAAGATGTACAATCTTGATGTTTGCTTCACCAAGTCCATTCCCTCATACGTACCTACGGTTAGACTCCTCCAATCAATAAACCAGCCAATGTTCAAGAAGTTCCTTCTGCCCTGCTTTTTGGTGCTTTTTCCTCACCAGTGGAACACTTTGTCCTGCACTTTGACTGTGTGCCATATGCCTGAACTCTTACCCTTCAGTTTGGGCAACCACCCCTTTTTGTTTGTTTGTTTTAGTTCTTGTTTTATGCTGCGTAAACCCAGTATTGGGGAAAAAGAAATAAGAGAGGTATGCTCACATGATATTTTTGCCATCAGGTATCTGGTATTCCTTGCCAATATTCCATGTAAGAAACTACCCTCTGCCTGTACACTCCTCCAGTTTCCTCTGATATATTTAACTTCTGACTCCAAACTGTTGGTTTCCTGTATTACACTGATGACATAGCTGCAGTTAAGGGAACCCTATATCTAAATTTGTATTTCAGTAAGGTTACATATATTCAGATACAAGAAATCTGAAAGGTGAAACACTAGAAATAAAAAATAATTCATGTGCAAGTGCAGACTTAAGTACCCAATATGTCTTACTGAAATGACAGTCTGAATTACCACATTGTACTAAGGTCCAAATAGGCTATTTTCACCACATTACAGTCCAAATTATAATTTACTTTTGTCCATTATTAAATGCGAACTCTGGGGAAATCTTCCCTTTCTTTTTTCCCTTTTTGCTTTCCCTAATAGCTGGTCTTGATATCATTAAATGGCATAGAACAAACCAATATTTAGATTTCTGTTCAATTTTCTGTGTTTGGTCATTTTGACTTAATTCTCTTTGATGTCTAGAAAATAACTTTTCTTCATGCTCTTTGTATTCAAGGGCAAAAAAAAATCTGCAACTCTTTTGGTGTGCTAAGAATAGGCATGGATATGTTGGGACAGGAAATACATACATGCCACTACAATTAAAATAGACTAATTTGTTAGCAATTCCATAATATCCCCCAAATGCAGAAATTCTAAACAGTGTGTAGTCATCTGGGTAACTCCTCTTCTCTTTTCTGCTGCCAGGCTCCACAAGCCGAGTCCTCCATAACAGTGAATATCATGGGGAGAAATAGCATGACAAGTTTTGTGGACTAATATTGAACACTGCAGCATCAGTCAGTATGATATAGTGCATATTTCAGACAGTCCCTGAATCTCTGAACCTACTAAAGCTGACTCCTTTCTTGCAAGCTCTTTCAATTTTATGATTTCCCCAGCTTTCTCTGCATGCTCTCATAAAAGACCACCTTTCCTGACACATTCCCTGGATATTTTTTCCACTGAATTCCAGTTGTATACATGGTAAATAGAAGCACTTTTTAAAATCAGGCTGGATTTGTCCTCTTGCTAGAATAGGAATTCTCAAAACCAGTCTGAAGTCCCCAGCTCTCCAGAAACTAACAGCTAAAAGATGATCACGAAAAGCAATTTAAGATGCAGCTCTCTGACAGATGTTAAAACCAACACATCTTCTATGTAAATGCAGTAAATTTATATATATAATCCTTCCATTATTCAAGTCTAAAACAAGAAAAACAGAACCATATTTTCTCTTTACACCAAGATTATAAATTAAGACATGAACATTGGGTCTTGTGAGGTTACAGAAATGCTAATCTAAAAGTTTTTGTTCCAGCATTAGTTTCTTTTTTTTTTTTTTTTTTTTTAATGAAGCCTGTCTCTCATTTGAGACAAATGCCATTTCTGAAGAAAGAAATGTGGGTGTAAAAAATTACTACTTGTTTTTTTCTTCATGGACCTTTGATGATTTTATGCTGACTCTAAAGAGAAGTTTTGTATAATCTTAGCTGCAGCAATGAACAAGCACTCTTTGAGCTACAAGGGGAGATAATGCAAGAATATAAATTCACTACATAATTTTATTTTTACAATTCAAATCTGAACTTCACTTGCAGCCCTGAATTATTCTTGCCGGTTCGCCCAACAGGGAGACAGAACTTCTTGAGACTCACCCTTTGGTCTCTGCAATACAGCTGTCCCCTGTACACCTCTGTTCTGAGAAAAGGCTCTGGAACATTGCATGACAGCAATTTATAGCTGGATTTCCACCAGCAGTGCTCCTCTTGCATTGCACTGCAGATGGAATACTCTCATCTCTGCCACAGAAGTTATTCACAGCGTGATGCCACGTTTTAAACTCATCTCATGGTTTTGTGCAGTTTTATTGTAAAATACATCAGAGGCTTAACCATTCAGATAAAAAACAGAGCTGAGAACAGGAAGGGGACACAATACTTTCACTTACTTTATCAGAGTCCATGAATGTGATAGTTGGTTAGTGAGGCTATGTAATCATTAGTCTTCCTTTCTGACCCTTTATCCCACTCTGTACAGGGAGCCCAGGTTTGCATCAGGACTGGAAGTACCAGCAAGAAAACTTTTTTCAGGATGCCAGATGTCTGATAGTGGAAAAAAAAAAAAAAAGAAAAAAAAAAAAAACCAACCCAAAAAACATTCTTTTGAGGTGGAGAGGCTAATGTCAGCTAAAGAATCAAATGCACAAAAGTTGCACCCATCTCTTTCTGACAGGAAAGACCATCAGGAAACAAGCCAGTCTTGATGCGAAGGGAAGCAGGTGAAAGGAGGAGGTGGCCACAGCAAGACTTTGAGGACCTGAGTCCATTTAATTTGTAATGGCAAACTGGTTTGTAGACCTCAAGAAGGAAAAAAACCAAACCAAACCAAACCAAAAAAAAAACAAAAAAAAAAAACAAACAAAAAAAAAAACCAAAAACACAAAACAAACAAACAAACAAACAAAACAAAACAAAACAAACAAAAAAAAACACCACAAAAAACTCCCGCCAAAATAATATAAACAATGTCAGACTTCTGAAAACTTTCTTCTAGTCCATATTTGTTTCTCTGTGTACCATTATTACCTTTAACATTTTCAGGCTTAGTTTTGGTGACTTAACAAAAGGTGCAGGATAGTAGGAGGATCTGGGTTCACATTTTCTGTGTGTCATGTGTAGTGCTAGACCTGGGCTACTTTATCTGAGGATACTCAGCAGAAGGCTTCCACTGTGTGCAGATGATGAAGTTTGTCAAGCACTGATATAAAACCATGGAGGAACTCAGGGAAAAGTCCAATCATCCTGCAACTTCTCAGGCCTCTGCTGTATCTGAAGCTCAAGTGTGACTTCCATTGCTCCTAGTTGTGTCAGTGCTCTCTGTATGTAGGCTTCAGGTCTGCAGCCTTTGCACAGACTCATTCTATTTCTCTATATCTACAAAACTTTAATTTCAGGGGAGTGGGTAGTGATGCAAGCTCTGTGTTTTCCATCAACAGCAAATTCCAGCCACTGAATAAGGTAATGGTCTGTCACACTTCAAGGACTGAAAGATCCTAGACACATTCCACAATTTATAGAGGTAACACATTCCTGAATGCAGCACATTACAGATGCTACAACACACACAGCATTGAATGGAGGAAACATTCTGATTTCTTATATTCTTTCCAATGTGAAAGGTAGGTAGGGATTTTTGTTCCTTTTGTCCCCTCATGCAGAAAAGGCATCAATTTCAAAAGTTCCAACTTCACAGTATTTTGTGACAGTTAATATTAGAAAGTTACAAGCATTGAAGTTAATTACCAAGTGTGGCAATCTCAGTCCCAAACCACCTACCAGCTCTGTAGCCATCTACTTTGTGCCCTTCCTGATTAGAATTTTAATAAAGTATCTACAGCAATTTCACTTTTCCAAACACATCTGTTGCCAAAGCAAGCCACATTGTCTTTTAAAGTGACTTTTACAGGATAATTCTGACATTGCACGTTCAGTCGCTTGACAGCATGAAATTTGTTGAAAGTAGACCTCAGATTCAGCTTGTTTGAAATGTTTTAAAATAGAAAAAGCATCTGTGCAGGTTTGATGTCCACAAGTATCATGATTATAAAAATCAAGTAGTGTAGTATTTCTAATTAATAGTCCATTTTCTTGGACTTATATTTCTAAGAAATGCTCTTTGCTATTCAGCATGTTGCCTCCAAAGGGTAGGTATACAAAGAAAAGACAGGAGAGATTTGGAATCAGAATAAAATATAAAAAATATCAAGTTGCTATCTATTGTGTATTTTAAAAGAAGTCCTCAACATATGCTGTATCTTTAGAAATACAAATACCCTAGAAAACCTGGAAATTAAGGAAATAAAGGAACTGAGTAATGAATCTGTCCTGAATACACACAGATACCCATGTTATTGAGCAGAAATATGTCATTTTTACACATCCTTAAGTTGAAACTTTGTAAGATTCATATTACTGGCACTCTATGAAATATCTCTTAAGGATTAGAGTGCATAAGAGTAACAGTGTGACCAGTTTGACTCTGTGCATGAGTACAACTTCTGTGCATACTCGTGTTACAATGATTATAGCCTTTCCAGGCATCATGAGAATATTTTTGGAAAGTATGTCTTCAGTCCCTACAGAGCATCCTACAATATGATAAAAACACTTATTTTTTTTCTTTTTAATGTAAGAAATGCTGTTATTGCTGTACAGAAATCTGTTCCCGTCATCTAAATCACTCCCACTACACATTTTCAAAAGAGGTGGATACTCCCCGTATTATTTAGATGAGGAAACTGAGAAACTGTGCAGCTTCTCAGAATTAGGGAATGAGTGTTACAGAAATAACAGCCAGATCTGGTTTTCCTGAGCTTCCAAATATGTTCACTGTTCACAGGACTTTTGTCTCAGGGGCAAAATGCTTTTACACATGGACACATTTTGAGGCTAAGCACAAGAAAGTGAATGAGTCTGGTATCCTGACTCATGCACTCTCAACAGGAGATGTATGAGGCAAGTCACAGAATTAATCCAACTAAGTATGTATAAGGGAAAAAGGAAAAAAAAGGATTCTTAAATCTGTATTTTCATCCTTTCCCAAATATGTACCTTTGAAATCAATAGTTTATTAATTTGGTTTGTTGGTGGTGATTTTATTGTTGTTGCTTTTCAATATTATTGATATATGTATAGTCTTCCTTGCAATATCACCTTAGATTCTTGGCCTGTTTTCCATTTTTCACATGAAGCTGTGAACAGACACAAACACACCTGCCTTGTGGCACAGTCTTATAGCCAGACCTGTGCACTTATATCCAACCTTTATATTGTGGAAAGCATTTTGTGGCAACACAGGTGAAAGCAAAGTAGTTGAAATATCTCTAAGTAACCTGATCAAGAGACAGAATAGCACAAGAAGGTGTATTAAAAACATTCCTTGCATATTAAACAAATTGATATGGTGCCATGGGGAAAATCATCACTTAAATGATGGAGAAGGGAAGGTGGGGGGTGTTAAGAGAATTAAGAAGCTGGCAGCCTGCAGCAGTAATGGACACACCCTACTTCACATTGCATTGCCCCACATTTTGAAAAGCCATGTCACACCAAACCATACTAACAAGAAGAGACTCTGTTCCTGTGGCTTGTTACAGTGCTGTTCTAAGCACATGGAGAAGCAGAGTGCTTAGAGGATTATCATTCCTGCCAACGCAAGGAATTCCTGCGCTACTTCCACAGCAGAGTCTTACCAGATGAGCATGTCAAATACGTTGCTTTCTAATCTGAAGTTGCTTATTATTTACAACAGAAAGACAAAGATATCTTCTGGATTTTAGTGATTCTTTTGGAGAATAAAGGGGGAGGGGTGGGGGGGGGAAGTCCAGCTGATGTTTTTTCCCTGCTCTGATAGCTCTGTTTGGTTTTTTTCCAAACACAAAGTGAGTCCTCGATCTGCCTTTCTGCAAGCAGTATTTGTCCTGAACCCATAATCCACTGTAAGAAGTACATTGGGAACTTGAGGAGTTGCTTCCACAGTTGTACCAACAGACAGCACCCAAAAGCTGGTGCAATTTCAACTTTAGTCTGTAGCTACATCCCACCTTCTTAGCAATGCCAATGTAGTAGCACACAATGTACATAGCCACCTATACTGCAAAAAGAAACATGATCTTGTAGACTGCTGATAATTGACTACTTATGTTTAAAAATACTATGGATACTAAGGATTGCATTAAGCAAGGAAAAAAAAAAATAATCATCTGCTTCCTTTGGAATCAGAAGATTTTTGTGTGAATGAAGTCCAAAAGGAGAAAAGCACCACTAAATCTGTCCTATTTCTCTCTCAGCAGTGATGTGTCCGCTGTTTCTTAGAATTTACACATCTAACAGAACTGAAGCCACACTGACTATGTGGACTGCATACCTTCCTGGATTTCTCACGTTGTTTGGGCAGGCTAAGAGCCTGTCTTTGTGTGTGGCAATTCATAAAATGGCCTCACTGAGTTTCCTCTAAGTAAGAGAAATTCATCAAAGCACATCTTAAATTACTTATTATGGCATCATCTTGGGCTAAAATGAGAGCCCACATCAGGAAAGAAGCTGTAAGGGATGGGAAGGCGTGGGAACTGAAAGACAACACATGGTAAGAGATACCATGTGCCTAAAGAGAAACTGCTCTTTCAGTTTTACAAGATCTAGCCTGCTTGGTATACCCTAACAAGCATCATGGAGAGCTGGTTTAGGGTGTGTGCAAACCAACTGGATGATCACATGGACTACAATAGAACAGCAGCTGACACACTAATGTGACTAAAATGCAACTCTAGTTAACTCAATAGATACTAAACTAATGGCTACTTGAAAAGTATTTTAGCCTTGTTTTATTCAAAGACAAATAAAGATGATACATGATAGATACATAAATGATCCTTATGCTCAATTAGATTGAGGATTTTACTTCCTTAGATTCCTGAAAATTCCTCACTAGACTTGTTTGGTATTTCCATGGGAGCAGTACAAGGCTTCCTTTATCAGTTGCAAGAACCCTTTCTGCCTGCCAATCTGTAATAGGCAGAGTTTTGATTTTCTCTTCGCCATTTCAAAAATAAAGAAATACAAAAACAAAGCAAACAAAAAAGATAGGTCACCCACTGGAAGCAAGCAGTGCTAAAAAGCATCCTAGGCAACTTTATTGTACTCTGTACAAGATGATGTTCTGACAGTAGATTTTAAGATCTTACATCTAAAGCCTCATAATAATGGTCACTGACTCAACTTAAAAGCTAGTGAAAACAAAATATCTTGATTTTCAAGAGTCATGTAAAGAACAGTGAATAACTCTTCTGTTTCTTAACTGCTACCTTTCCATTTCTAACATTCAAATTCATAAATTAAGGTGCTACTGTTTGTATTTTCTATGTAAATTTAAAATATTTCTTCTGACATAAGAGAGAAAAATGCTTTTTACATTTCTTATCTCAAGAGATGCTTATCTCAAGAGATGCTGTAGTTATCCTGTGTTTTCTAATGCTGTAGCTAATTTCTGATCTGGTATTTTATTTCAGCATAGGACTGCAGAGCAAAGGGACCCCAGCTGACTTTTACAGTACCTGTGGAGCAGGCTGATACTGCCACCTTGGGGAGGATTTTTCCATGTTTCAGGAGCCCAAGCAAGTGTCATGTAAATCAGTTTGATTTTTCCCTGTCATATCCTCCCAAGAAGACAACTTTTTAAAATCCTTTTTAAGCCCATACAGTTGTAAGACGTTCCAGATGTGTTGCAACTTGGACTGTAATCCAGTCACAATAATACTGGAAAGAAATGTTTTTTTTTAATTTAGCGAAGTTTTAGAGCTCATTCAGGTAGTGCCTCTTTTACACCACTCTTAATTTTATAGCCAACTTGCCATTATAAAAGCCCTGTTCTGCATCTAGCTGGGCAAGCTGTGTTTTGCATACAACATTCCCCTGCTTCTGGTATTCTAGTTTTTTTGGTAGTTTAAATCCTTGTCCATGCCAGCTTAAATTATCTAGTTGGATGTGACTGCTAGGCCATATATGACCTCAGATGTCATAAGGGGCATTACTGTGCAAAAGAGCAGGCCAATGAAAAACACAGATCTAGACTGGCAATTTAACTAAAGTCAAGATCCATAATTTTATGAGACTTACCTATCCTTTTGCTTTGAAATTGAGTGACTCCATCCAGTCTTCTTTGAGTTTGTATTCACCAGCACGTGAAGGACCTTGCCATACACTTTATATATAAATGTGCCTTGAGACACAAAGGCTGTGCACAGCACAGAGCTCTAATGCAGTGGGAATCATGAGAAGTTGCCTCAGGTACACACACAATACAGGGAGAGCTTTCATGTCTGACTTCTCACTAGAAGAGGCAGGCCCAGGAACACTTGTCTATATGCTCTTAAAAACATTCAGGAACAACATTTTTTACACGGCCACCTTCAGCCAAACAATGAACTCATTCATGACGAACAATGTGAATTCACACGAGGAGCTCTACCTTCTGCCAGAGCACTGGTTGTGGTCGTGGCTCCACAGCAGGACACAATGGGCTTCTAGAGGAACTGCAGCATCCCTTCACTGCTGTGGCTGGAAGGAACAGCCCTGGTACTGTGGTAAACCAACCTCTACAAGCTCCCACATGGAACTACACCTCGGATGACAACATCTCCAGCAGGACGGGACTCTGGAAAGCACATTCCTCTTTTCCTGCCACCACATACAGCTTACATACCAGATTCATGTTCTTACTGACAAGTTTCTTAATACCCTTGGAGTAAACTTGTGCCTGCACCCCTGGGATTTACAGAGAGATGTCTGATCCTTGTGAACAGGCAGGACAGGCTCATCCACGCTCCCATTCTAAAACTACAACCTGGTCGTTGAAGCACAAATTTGCATTTATTGCCTAATCAGTTACTTTCCCACTTGTGGAAAACTGGAAAAAAGCAAGTGATAGGTCCTTTCTGGACAATTTTTTATCTCTGGTTTGAATGCTACTATAATATGGCAAATAATGATGCTTGCAAGAAAAATGATTAGGCTAACAGCCAATAGCTAGTGCACATGACTGGCAATTCTGCAAGGTGTCTTCAGTTTTCTTCCTGGTTCACAAATAATTTCTGTATTTTAATATATTTATTATTATTTGAATCCATCTTTGTTAAGCAAACATCTTTATATCTGCAAATGATTTACACTGTGCTATGAAAATATTGCAATTAATAATTCATTGCAATAATAAGAGAGTGCATTTGCTATTCACATGCACATATGAAGACACATTCAAGAATATGCAATACAAAGGAATCCCACTACTACATTTATAATTTGCACGTTTAACTGCTGGTGGAATTAATTTACTTTTAAAAATATCAATGTCATGCAATCACTTAAATCACTTACTTCAGAAACAGTATTTGCAGCTAAGTTACAAAAATTCAACCATGCCAATTACTGGCCAAACATATGCAATTCAATGAGGAGCTATCAGTAACAAATTAACCAGATGAACATGTACGTAACAGTCTCAGCGTGGTACGATGCTGCTGTTAGTTTCAAAGTTCACATATGAACTTCTTTTTACACTGCACATGTGGTTTATGAATGAAGCCTGAATGAAAGAAGAAATTAAGGGGAAACAAGGTAAGTGACCCAAAATGAAACTAATCTAAGTATTTAAGCATAGTCTGTTTACAAGGAAAAAACCCAAATCTTTGATTATGATTTTAAAAAGGAATGGATTAATCCATGTCCATTACTTCCTGTTACTATGCTACAAAATGTACAATGCATATCTAGACTGATGAATAACTGAAGACAACCATTTCATAAGATGTCTTTCTTAAAAGAAAATTGATCATTGAAAAATCCAGAGAAACCTCACTGTGAATCCAGTAAGGAAGATTATCATATACATATTCAATGCTGACTGTAACAAAATTAGTATCTTACTAGCTCTTGCATCTTTGGTGCTGAAGTTATTTCAAAATATTGACTTAGGCATGGAATTAATATGAGAGAGGAAGCTTAAACTTCACAGCAAGAATCTAAATAAATTAATCACAGGAAAACTCAGTCTGAAATTATCCATGATCTCTCTATGAGTACCTAAAAATAGTATCTAAAAAAAAAGCAATTTCTTTCTGAAGTTCACATGTCACAGAAACTTAAAACCCACTATTTGCCACTATGGTTTTACCTTTTCAAACACGTCTCAATTTATTTAAATAATAAGTTTTCCTGTTAGATGATCAGCACACACCAAAACCCCTTCAGATACCGGGTTACAGAAAAGTACAGAGAGAATAAGAGGCCTTGTTTATGAACAAACAGAGTAATTGGAAATTATACCAAGCCAGCTCCCTCTCTATCCACCAGTTCATGCTTTTCTTTTCCACTTACTGCGCTAGTAAGTTGATTTAGTATACATTTACAAAATCTCATTTTCATGAGATTGGCTATTTCAGCTCTCCTATTTTTTTTTTAATTGAGATATTTTTCTGCAGCAGAAAGCCCTTTCAGACTACTGTCTATTTCAATGTCAGTGGCAGCTGATGAAAGATGTATTTTAAGTTGTGAAAAAGTGCTCCCTTAAAATCTACTTCTCCTTGATTATTCTTTTTCCTAAAACAAGTAATATTTACATCCTGAAACACTGTCAATAACAGCAGCACCTATTTGTTCCATTCTCTTCTTCCTTCCCCAGTTTGTCTCCTTCTCCTAACCTACTACTGTCCCAGAATGGCAACAGTGTTTTCCACAGTTGTTTCCCAACTCCTCCCTTCTTTGCTGCCTCTCCACAACACTATTTGCTTCTTCCTAAAACTCTTTTCACATTTCAGGCAGGGAAAAACTGAAAAGACATTGAATATTGGAAATTGTTGCCTCTTTTCCCCCCAGTCCCCGAAGTTATCTGAAGCACCTAATGTTATTTGTACTTAGTGACAGGTTTGTGGATAAAAGCGCAGCCAATGGCAGACAGCAATGAGATGACCATCAACCTTGTTGTCCTTGGAAAAACTCAGACTGGCAAAAGTGCTGCTGGGAACAGCCTGCTGGGCAGTGCAGACTTTGAGAGCCGTCTCTGCCCCAGCTCTGTGACTATGTGCTGCAGCCTGGGACGCAGCGGCCGCATTTTGGGGCTCATCCGGAGAAACGGCCATGAGTCAGCTCTCTGTGTTCGAGTACTGGACACTCCCAGCTACCCTCACAGTGCTCTGAGCAAAGAGCAGGTGAGAGACATGGTGAGAGCAGCCCTGGCTCAGCACTTTGGGGAGGAAGGCCTGCACTTGGCCCTCTTGGTCCTGAGGGCTGACCTGCCTGTGTGTCCAGATGAAAGCGATGACACAGTTCAGCTCATCCAGGTAACAAAAAAAAAAACAAAACGTAGAAGTCTCTGCCCTAATAGCAACTCTTTCATCTTCAGGTGACAATAGCTACGGCAGAGTTGACTGCAAAAGTGATTTTTTTTTTCCCAATTAACAGCCTAATGAATTGCGAGTGGCAGATATTACTATCAGAACAAAGACTGTAGCTGATTTTGAGTCCTCAGCAAATCAAAGCTCTCTCCTCTCTTTCTGGAACTGGTAACTCAAGACTTCCTTGGGCAGCTTAAGACAAAATTTTGTATGTGTTTGATATTTTTCATCCCTAGTGTATAAAAGAGATTAATCAGTATCAATACACCAGCTGTTTTTGACACCCCATTTACCTTGGAATTAGACAGACATCCTTTAAAGCTGTTTTATATACCTTAGCATTTAGGTTACAGTCAAGATCACTGCAGTGTCCTTTATCACCAAGGTAGGCTTCTTGTCATAGACAGGAGTTAGCAGGATTGCACCGAAGTCATAACTTCATTTACACCTGTAAATTAAAGCCCAACCTCTCTTATTCCTATTAAAATTTTTCTGTAATTTCTGAAAGAAAACCAGCTTGTTCTCTCCATTCTCCTCCATCAGATAAATCACAGAAGCTGAAGAAAAGCTCTCTGGCCCATTATTTAAGGTGTTGCATTTGACTTGTGTTTTTCTTGAATTGCTGAGAATAGGTCAGTTTTATGGATCACAGCTGGAACTGAAGTTGATGTTACATAGAAATTCAACATTTATTTTTTCAACAAAAGGCGCTTCAGTGTTTTCAAAAAAATTTTTTTAAGAGCTCTAAACAATGAGGCAATATGGATATGTGGTAACTACTGGTTTCAAACTAATGTGTGACATGGCTAAACAACCATTTTTCCTTATTTCCATGAACATTTTTTAACTGGAGACATTCTGTTAACATCTGTAGCCAGGGAACAGAGAACTGCTAGTACTGCATGACCACATATTTCCACTGAAAGTGGATGTCAATGTCTCGGAAAGGTGAAAAAAGACCCAGAAATTTCAGCAACTCATATAGCATGAACTGGATTACTGCCAGGAAAAAAAAAACCACCATACATGTAAATGGTCTGGTAATGTACTAAGTATATGAAATGGGAGTGGGGAAAAGAAATAAGAGATAACTAGTTAAGATTTGCTTTTCATTACAGGAACTTCTGGGTCCCACATGGAAGGATTTCACTGCAGTCCTACTTACTCATGCAGACAAGGCAGAAGAGGCTGGATACAGTGAGGAAACATATTTGCACAGCGCCTCAAGTACCCTGTTGTCACTTTTGAGCTCAGTACAGCATAAATACATCTTCTTAGACAACCACAGCAGCATAATTAAAGAGGAAAGAAATATTGTCCTAAGAAAGCTCTTGAATTTTATACGAAGAAATAATTATCAAATACTTAAACACAGCAAGGAATAAAATTAGCTTTAAAGGTGCTCACTTGTCTATTTACTACAGTAGGTAACATCTAATAGAACTGTTACCTACATTTTATTACCTTTTAAAGAGCAAAAGCCATCAACTGGAAAACTACACATCCATACCAAAACACCTTTGAACACACAATTAGAAAAATCTCTTTAGCTTATCAAACTCCTTGCCTTCCACAGAGTACCTCACACTACTGCGTTCAGAATCCTAGGTTCAACCACATAATCAGAACAAGCTCGTGCTTCAAAATCATGCTCCTAATATGTGGGTAGCTACAAATGGGATTTTGCACTACACCAGACTATATCCTAGTTCAGACAGAATACAGATCTGGAAGAATAAAATAAAATTTAAAAAGAAAAAAAAGTAAAAATAGAAGTAAAAAAGGCATGAGTTCAGACTTGGGGGAACTCTTTGCTCAATTCTTCAAGCTTTCAGAAGTTCCTCTGAACTTCCATTTCTAAAAAGGACCTTTCTGGTACTAAAAGCTAAGATTTATCTGTTGTAAAAGTATTCCCTACCATGATTTAAGAGTAGTTATAATTGAGTTCTTGAACTACAATGATTTTATTTAATAAGACATTATAGGATATACAGTCTACAAGGCAGATAAAATGGCTTCCATGTGCTTAATGCTATTCAGCACATTTAAAAGAACTAATTACTATTGCTTATTGCCAGATGCATGAAAAACTAACAGATTACAGGCACAAACAAAACTCATTCAAAAAGAAAGTCAGTTCATCTTCTCTTTCCGCATGTTCCTTTTAATTTTGTATCACTGTCATTTTGTTTTCTCTCTACTTAGTGGATGAAGTTCAAAGCCTGCAAAATTTAGAAAGGCTCAAGTTTGTTTTTAATTTCAGTAGTTAAAATACTATTTACTGTTTCAATGGTTATACAGCAACAATTTAATTTAATATTATATGCAAAAATATCTGAAGTATCTCTGTATAGCTACTTTAAAGGGTTATTGTAAATGGATCCAAAATATTTATTTTCATATTACTGAAAGTAAAGAATTAAAATAATTAATTTGAGGCTAATAGCCTAGCAACATGACTACTTGTACATTACTATGTACAAATACATAGTATTTTCATTACTATGAAATAATTCTAACTAAAAATTGAAGAAGCTATTTCTGTTAAAACCAAAGCACTTTTCATATAAAACATCATTGCATAAAAGCACATTGAAACAAAACAAAAAAATCAAATTTTATACCTGTTTGAACACTGGAAATTGATTATTTTTTTGTTTGGTTGCTTTTTGGGGGTTGGTTTTTGGCGGTTTGAGGTTTTTTTTTAGTTTTTGATTAGTGCCAGAAATCTGTTATTAATTATTTCTTAGTCCTACCTATCGGTTTGGAAGGATATATCTAGGTAGACTGGATAAAGAACTACTCTAGCAAAGTGGCAGCTTTGATCTTAATGAAATTATAATGGCTTCGTTGTGGGGACATGAAAGTGTGTCCACTTGCATATCCAATGGCACAAACCACCACAGTTTAATCTTCCAGTTACAACTGACTGCAGACTACAGAGAGAACATAGGCAAGAACAAAGGTGCAGAGGCTTAAAACACATCTGAAAACTGCTTGGAAGAAGAGCAGAAAAACTATTACAAAGTGACTGGAAGAATACAGACAATTGTGGTCTTCACTAACCAACTGCTAGTCCTGCACACAAAGAACATGGCAGAATATTTTCCTTATTTGTTTTAGCTCTTGCTAAATAGAAGCTCTACACCTTCAAGCTGTCCAGAAAATTTACTTGCCTGCCAGTGGTCCCACCACAAACAAGCCAAGGCAATTAAGTTACGAGCACTGAGTGGTTAATAACTGCTGACAGCACACAACCTCAAGGACAACAAGCCTAGTGAATGAGTGAATTGTCAAAATGTTGGGAGATGTAACATAGTATGGAAAAGAAGTCAAACAAAACAGGTCTTAGCCATGCATTTCATGTTTTTTATTTTGCTTGCATCAACTTTCCATTTCAACATCTGTAAAAGTTTCTAATAACCATTTATTTATTTAATTCCGCTGTTTGCCATGGTCTCTGCTCTGCACACTCCTTTCCCTTTCACTTCAAATGGAACTCCTTTGTATGTAGCAACACACTGGTCATTGGTATGAAGATCAGGTTGGATTTGCTCCCAAATCTTCTTCTTTGGATTAAGCTCCTTCTCAGGATCTCCTGTTTCAAAACAAAGAATAACCTCATAGCACACAACTCCGAGCAAGAACTCTATATACTTACACATCTATGACAGCCCACAGAGCATCACTGCACACACTTTTAAGGGAAAAAAACCCCCAACATTCCTTTTGATTCTCAAAATGAAAACTTTAATTGGAATTAGGAATTGTCTAGGAAATGCCTCCAGAACCTCTCTGAAAAAGATAATCTGTCAAGGTAAAAAGGTTGTATCAGACAACAAGCACTGTCAAAAGGAAGAAATTAAACCACTGCTGTTAGTTTATACTACAGACCAAAAGAATTCCCAAGAACTGAGTACATACAGACCACAGAAGTACACTGTTCACCAAGACAAGTTTGTCAGCATCTTAACTTTAGAAATGAATGATGTTTTTTGTAAGTAATTAAATGCATTTAGCAGATGCTGTTAGAGTTGAGGAGTACTGAACTTAGACAAGAATAGTCCAGAGGTAGAATATTGACATATAATTTTAGCCCCAAGTTACACACTGTTCTGCTATGCATTGTATTGTTTGATGACAAGCTCTGGTGCTCAAAACAACAGAAGCAGTAGAAATTAGCTAGAGTTTCAGCAATTAGAGTTTCAGCCTCAGTCTTGATAAGCCTCAGTTTCCTGTTTCCATGGATACATCATGATAAGACACCTACACCCTAGCAGTATTGACAGTAACTAATGACATCAGCAAATCTGATTATTTAAGGATCTCTAATGACCACAAAATGCAGGCTTCTTCTATTAATGTTTTGAAATGCTGTCAACAAATTAGATAGCATAGTGAAGGATATTTTTCAATAAGCATGAAATGCGAAATACAGACACAAAAGAAGAGAACTAATTTTGCTGCAAAGATTAACTGCTGCCTACTGACATAATCTAGATAAAATTAGGCAGCCAATTCACTGTACTATTATTTTCTGTTCAAAGGTAAAGTAAGTTTAATCTCTTAATTCTAATACAATAATTTAATCATAAGATTGTTGGGTGCTTTTAATTTCTTGTGTGTCACACAGGAAAGACAAATTAAAAACTCCACAAGAATTGCAGATTTAAATGCTCAAAGAAATCTCATGCTATTTCATTGTTGTTACACTCACTATATGTTTTTACTTCCTTGTAGTGCCATATTGGTACTATTCTGCCCAAACTATCAAAATCAAAAGTTCCAGAACAAGCAAGAATCAAAAACAAATCCTAGGAATCATATCCTCCCTGAGATCCTCTCTGAGGAAGAGCCCTCCAAGTGAGCAGAAAGTCTAGTGTTGCACTACAAAGCATTCCCAAAGGTTCAGGAAGAAAAACTGTAAGACTACAGGGATTTTAACATATCTTTTCCTAGTAGTTGGTTGAAAGTCATCACTGCTTGGTAAGTCTTGACTGACTGACCAACCAGTGGTTAAATAAACTACTCTCATTCCAGCCTGCCTTACGCCTTATTGGTATTCTCCTTTAAATGTTTTCCATAGTTCAGCCTACTCACATTCTCAATGCCTGCAAACCTGAGCTATTTCTGTCTGTATGGGTATTCTGCAGTGTCTGGGTGTCTGTATTCTGTAGTTTCTATATATGCAAGAGAAGGAGACTAGGCCAGATTTCTCTGTGAAGTAAGCTAGCTTCACCAAAGCAGTATTTAATAATGCAGTCAAGTTATTTCACAACCAGAGTGCATTTAGTATTTCAAAGAAAAATCAGTCATAACATGAATAATTTTCTTTATATAATATTTATAATTAATATTAAATAGAGGAAGAAATTTAAATACTCTAATTACTTAAATAATTGCACTATTAAATAAAAACTATTAAATGTTTAGAGCTAATTGTGCATTTTCACAAAAATAAATAAGCTTAATACTCAGGTTCATGGATTTAGACCAAACTTGGATTTAGACCATGGTGAATGCATAGAAACTAATAAAATCATTAAACAGAATGTTAAGAGATCCATTGTACATTTTCCTTCCCCTTGTCAAATATAAAAAGCACATGATTTTTTCTTTCAGTAAGGAAGCCTCCTGACTTTTATTATAAAAAACACACTTTGGATGCTAATAAGTTTCTTTGGAATCCTGTGTCAAGCTCCCTTGGGATCTGTGGTGAGCTCATATTAGATTAGCATAGGCACCAATTTTAAATACTACCAGAGCTTTAGGCTGTGCATTTTCCTATGCCTTCTCCTCACTGCATTCCTTCTTCCCAGAAAATATTCTTTAGAAGAGTTTCTATAAATAAAATAAATTGAAGGTTTTAATGGTTTAATCAGCTTTCCACTCTCTTTACCAAAAATGGACCAAATAAGAGGTCCCAAATTTTGTTAAACATATCATTCCATCTCACAGCTTTATTACAAAAAATTTTCATAATAAGCAAGAAACCTCTCCACTTTGTAACAGTTGAAAAACTGCTGAAAGAATGTATCTCAGCACAGCAAGGGGCAAAAGGACACAGTGATGAGTGACTTTACTTAATGCCACTTACCCCACAGTGGATTGTAAGCATGCAGCTGAAGGAAAGCATCCATACGCTCTAGCTTTGATTAAAAAAACCTGCTAACTACAGGCTAACCACTGCACTCCAGCTTTACCACTTTTTATTCTTTTAAAGAGATAGTAATTCACTAAATTACTAGTGATTCTTAGATCTGAATGATAATTTAATTATATAAATTAAGTAATAGATTTTTGGTTCCTGTGGCATCAAAGTATCTGATACTTCTATTAGAAAAGAGATTTCACAGTTAGCTACAAATCTTCAAGTATTATTGCTCTCTTAAAGCAAAGTGTAGAAGGTTGTAGAATTTACACACACATGATAGAAGAATTCTTCTATGTTTTAAAAATCAGACCATTCCAGTAAAGATGGATAAAAATTTGATAAAGTTCTTAATGCAAAAAAGGCTCAAGAGACTTTGAAGATTAATGCACTGGAGTATAAAACACTTCAGTATTAAAAATTCCACTGAGGGCAAAGACATCAAATAAATAAACAAAACAGAACAGTACTCTAGGCAACAGCATTCCTGATCAAATTACTCCTCTATAAAACTCAGGGTAGTTCTAGGTAAACACTCCAGTTGCTACAAAAAAAAAAAAAATTAACTGATTTGAGACAAGATACCATTTGTTTACTTTGACTAAAACGGCCAAAGAAAATTACTCTGTATCTCATGAATATTTTGTATAATGGAGAGAGAAGACTTAAAAATAGCTCAATTCCAAGCTGCTTGATAGACAGCTGTGTGCATTTTAGAATTGCTTTATTGTTGCTGGTGGTGCTTCTGTTGCTTCACAGACTTTCATACTTCAAACTTAAATAAGACCCAGCTGTCCTTTCTATTTTAACTTCAAGGACTCCAACTGAATCTTTATGCTTTACAATTACTTTTTAAAACAAAAATTTGATCAGAATATAAATGGTTACAATTAAGCAGTGAAATTAAATGACATCTGACACAACAAGGAGTCTATCCTCCTGGTAACAGCATCAGGCAAGTGCCAGATGGTCTTTGAGGAGACAGCAGCAGCCAAAAAGCAGAAGGTTTTAACACAAAAAAGGTGAGTAAAGATAGATGTTCAACCCCATTAAAAACTGAGAAACAGTTTTCCAGTCTCCCAGTGAGTTTCCCCCTGACTTAGTTTATAATCGCAACATTGAAAAGACAAGTACTCAACAAATAAATTTACAGAAGCAGATGTCACTATGATTTTGTAGGTCTCCATCTACCAGTGTTTTCTTTTACATCTTCCTACTCAAGATAGCAAAATCACAAGTCTGAGAATTCTTTTAAATAAGTTTTATATAAGAAGAAGATAGATCACTCCACTTTGTACTATTAAGCATTAGGTAAATTTTCGAAGTCAATGATTAGCTTAAATCTCTTTTCCAAGCAGCTCTTTCTGAAGCATTAGAATATAGTGCCACATTTCAGACTACAATCTATAGCCCTGGATACATACACCTTGCAAAGGACCTGTAAAAACCTTCATTTGGCACTTACCGGAGCCCTGTGTCTTTGGCTCTCCACCAGAAGGAAACTGATATAATCCACAGAAAACCTTGTCTCACTGGCTACAAGTCGTAACTTCAGAACTAGAACAACTTAGATACCACCTTTAGCTTATTCTATATCTCTTAACAACATGGTGTCTGCATACCATAAGACCTGGTAATAATTTTAGAACAAATAATTATATAACTGATTGCTCTAGGAAAAGCTTTTTGCCACTGTAAAAAACCCAAACAACTGGAGTCAAATAGTTAAATTATTTTGATAGAACTCACTTCATCAGTCATGTGCAAGAACAGCTATGCTGGTGAACAGAAAACAGCGCTTCTACCAGCTCTCACATTTTCAAATGCCAGGCAGATGAAGCTACTTGAGATGTAAGTTTGGAGGAAGGCTGTATCTTAGACAAAAGCAAACAATAAAAGACTTTCAACCTGGGTAAAGAGCGTTTTTGAGGGGTGAACCTGTACATCATTTTCCAGGGCTTATGCACTAGAAGTGTTTATTGTGCAACTTGATGCACTCTTGCACATCCATTTCCACAGCAACAGATAGCAGTGTGAGTGTGATTCTTGCAGGTAACAAAGTTCCAACATTTAATCCATCTTTACTCACTATATGTGATAACAGCTAGAAGCCATGAATTCCTACAGTTTAGTCAATGCAATTGATTGCCGAAGCATTTCAGATTTTAGTACAGCTAACCAGTTCTGCATCTCAACCAGCAAGCTTGGTATATTTTCAATACAGGAAACTAAAACTGGAAAAAAAAAAGCCGCCAGAATGATTTCCTTTTAAAACAGTATTATTTTAAAGTATTTTCAATTGGAGCATTAAATCACAGCAAGCTGAGCTATTTTTCTGTTTCATAAAGCACCTAGATAGAGCATTGCTTCCTTTATCATATTCTAACCAAAATATATCTTTTTTTTTAAAGCATCACAATTTAACTCTTGAGAAGTATAAATATACATATATACATACATATGTATTTCTGAAAGGTATTGCATGCAAATATGTTTAACCATAGAGCTTGCCAAGAGGTTCATAAATCAAAACTCTGTTGTACAGCTAGAAATTGTCAGGAGTGCAATAGTTTATAAAGGTTCATATGGCTCTGTGCAGAAAATAAAAGTTACACCATTTTCTCACATGTGAAAGCCAACTTTTGAACATTAAATTCATCCTGAAGATGAATACTTCATTGATAAATGTGCACACATACACTTTCACCCAGTGTGGGAAATACTGGGAGTTGGACCATGCTCTTTCAAGTTTAAGTGATGGAGTGATCCTGACTAGAAGAGCACTGTTCACCAAGACCTCTGTGATCCACTTAACAGCTGACTTGAGTAGGTCTGGGCTTGGGCTGTGCTGCACAAATTCCTTAATTCCTAGGGTGCAGGATAAACCTAGGCAGCTGATTGTAAGAGAGGAGTCTACAGGCAGCTCCCATGTGGCACCAGCAACTGAGCCACCGGCGTGTCCTCACCTTTATGGAATAGGGCAGCACCAAGTCCTCACACAAACTTCCTTTATGATTGACAGCCACAATGAGTGAAAAAATACAGCAATAACTCTAACAATGGAAAGGGAAGAAACTCTCCTTATGCACAAGGAGTGCACAGCGTGCTGCAGGTGCATTCCCCTCATCTGTGCCATGTAAGATTATTTATACTAGTCTCTCTTTTCACACTCAGCTCTAATAGACAGCATTTTCAATGGCACTTTTTATGAGTATGAGTGCCCTTTTTACTGGGATCATAATGAACCAGCACTTACTGATGAAAACACTCATAACCATTATAAAATAACAAAATAACAGTGCTAATAAATACAGCAACAGAAGAAGCTGATCTGACTGTATCCCTTTCAGATTGAGAATAATGAACTGGCATTTGGGTAGGAGGGAAGCATTCAACAACATGATAAACCTATGATGCTTTATTTGAGTTTCCAATATGCAGTCAAAAATTAATCATTTTTATAGAGAAGAAATTGAAAAATGGATGAAAAATTATCTTTTGATAAAGTTTAATTTGGTAAAATTCTCATTTATATTCTGAAAAAAAGATGGATTTGTTGATTTTATTAAGTCCAGTATCTCTCTTTGGAAACCTAAAAAGACATTTTGCCCCAGACAAACAGAGAAAAAAACCCTGGTATTTAGAATATTACAGGCTCCTCTCACGAATAGGAGACTTCCAACCCCTTCTATCCCCCCCTCCATCCCTTCTTCCTCAAAAAAAAAAAAAAAAAAAAAAAAAAAAAAAAAAAGCTTCATCACTTACACTGAAACACTGTGAAAGATGCTTTACATTTGTTTGTTGCAAATTGCTAAGTACAAATATGTTTATCCATATCTTTCAAAATTGAAATACTCACTGAGACTTAAAGCTCTATATAACTTAATCAAGTTAAAAGTTTTTGACAGATGTAAAAGTATTTGCAATCCTTTATTTACACAATATTAGCATAGTAATAAAAAAAATTAAAACAAGAATTAATTCAGAAAATTTAAACAAAAAACCCAACCAGCTTTAAAAAAAGCTGTTTTATATGCTTCAACACTGAGGTTACCTTGGCATACTTGTTTCTATCATTTTCCCAACTACCTACTTACCAGGAAAACCTTCAAAAGTGATTCTTTCCCCTGGTACCGCTCCTGGTGGGGGAGCCAGAATTTCAACTTTTTCTGGGGAGCTGGCACACATCACCATTGCTTGGGACACTACTCCTCTCATCTTTGCAGGCTTCAAGTTACAGAGTAGCACTGCCATCCGATTCTGCATCTTGGGAGAGGAAAACAGAAGGATGTGAGTACTTAAAATGGCATGTGGCTTTGGGGACTCCCATTATTTCATTATAATGACAGAATGACAGTGATGAGATCTTACCATGACAAGTGAAGTGTAAGAGAAACACATAGCAACAGATTCACCATTTTAATGGCTGGATACCAGTAACTTAACATATAAACCCCTTAAGAGCCAGCCAGTGAAAAAGGGATTAAATGCTGAAATGTGACATATTTATCACGGAAATATAAAATATGCAATTTAGAAAATTAAAAACGAGGCGAGGCATTTCACTCACATTCCATCTTTATTCATTACAGACCACCACTTTAGTCCACTTTCAATATAGCACAATTAACTAAACAATTTCTATTTAATGATAATAATAATTTAATGATGATAATAATAAAAATAACAATAACAAGTCTACAAATCAGGCCCATAGGAAAAAATTTCAAACTGTATTCTGGAAGCTTAGAGGTCTTTTACATAATGAGCTCACTTGAATCTTAAATTTTATCTTAGTTAACCCAAATGCCTTGAGTGTTTTTTAACCACTGAAAATGGCTGTATATACTGTACACTGAATTTGTTAGTGCAAACCTGTAAAACTGAGTTTCTCCATTTGTTGTTTTATTTTAATAATTACAATAGTAAACCAGAGAAAATACTCTTTGCTCAGTAAAACTGCCACACTTTAGACTCTAAAACAAACCACACTTTCAAATGGAATAAAAATTAAATCCTGAACATTCTTAAGAGACAAAGTAAGGACATCTTAATTCCCATGCTACTAGTGCACATTATATGTAAGTATTTAAGATCTCTAGATTTTGGTCTTTGTGCCACACTACAAACTTTGAACAAAACCTGCAGGATTAATAATTACTAAAACTCATATGATCAACTATTTCAAACACTGCATATTTTCCAGGGAGAACACCTTACAAAGCAAGAATATAAATAGCCAAAATTAAGCAGTTGAGAAGAAAAAGTTATCTTGCAGCAGTTTCAAGCCAGCCCACTGACTGAAAATTTCTCAAGTTATTGCTACGGAAATAAGTAGCACAAAACACAAAAAAATGGTTGTAATAGGTCAGTGACTAAAATGCAAGTTGTAGCATTATCTAGCACTGAATAACAATTAATGAATGGAAGGCTAATTACTGGGTGGACATCACAATGATCTAGAAAGAAAAGATTTCAAGGCATCTAAGTGGAAGAAAAGGCTTCTGCTACAAAGATCAGAGTATATCATTCATAACAGATATAACTGTAATGTATCCTCTTACAACAAATGGTTGTAGAATAGCATTTCTGGAGGATGATGGTGGCCTTTTCTCTTCTTGTTAAGTTTAAGATACATTCCCTGCATTCCTGTTCTTCACTTCTGATCACTGATATGAGGTTCTCTTAGTTTAATGAGGAGGAGTGACAAAAAGTGACACTCGAGAATCGCCTCTATTTCAAGAACAATTGCCTGAAACAGGTATTGATGCTAGGAACACACAGAGATCCACTTCAGAAAACCAAATGCAGTGGCAGAAAAGGTGTCAATTCCTTTTTCAGAATTTCAGAAATTTCCCCAATTGTCCCCAGCAGCCAAAAACAGCTCAGCAATGGCATGGTGTACCTTGTGCCGAGATCCTTCCATATCCCTGTTACTTGCGACACAAGTGCTCATGACAACAGAGGGCGCAACTTCTGACGTGGCTTCACCACCACGTGAACAAAACCACAGCCTTTCACATATAAAGTGGGCATGCCAGAAGTTTTCACACCCATAAATAACTTGCACTGCATACTGAAATGTTAGTGAAGATACATACTGTGTTTCCTAACCAAAAGTAAAATCAGATGATACAAATACTACAGCCTCAAACACTGCTAAATTACCACATCAAACACCAAAATCATAAACAGCTGAATTTTTTTGTGAAGAAATTTATGGCTATGGTCCTTCATCTGATGTATATATTTTTATTTCAATATATGGCAGTAGACACATGCCAGGCCTTCACATTTTTGAACACTTCAAAAAACACAAAAAGATGGAAGCTTGCCCCTAAAAATTTACTGTCTTAATAGAGACTTGCCAAAACCAAAAACAGACACGCAAACAAAAATGTTCTCAAAGAACGTGCAAGGATGATCCCTAATTCTCTGTTAATGAGTACCTCAGATTATTTTTCCACTCAGAAAGAAGGTCAAAGAGAAATGACTCCTGCTGACATTTCATTCTATACACTTCATGTTTGTTAGACTATTTAGAGTGGTTTTTAAGATGTTTTCCTCTACATGCTTTCTTGAAAGCAGACTGCTAAAAGCAAGAGAATTGAGATTTTGCCCAGTGCAAATCCAGTAAGTAGACATCATCAGGTGATCAGTGCAGGATAGTTACTATATTCAGATGGGTTTTTTTGGTTCAGTAACTTTCTGTAGCATAAAAAAAGCAATCACAATTTTAATTGTTTCCTATGCTTGCAGTCTTACCATGGGGACAGTGTGCAAATAAGGATCGAAAAGACATTTAAGAAAGTAGAGCTCTTTCCAGACTAAGATCAATTCCTTCATGATCCATTTTGCAGTTGCTCTACACAACACTGCTTTAAATGCCAAGCTTGCATTTGAATTTAGGAGCAGCCTTCAGTCAATTCCTCTCACCCTCTAGAAGAGGTGTGAAAGGAAAACTAGATCTTGAAGTCTTAGGTTGTTCAAAGGCACCCATAAACCATCTGTGTCAAACACCAAAGTGTATTAACAAAAAAAAAAAAGCATAGACACACATTCTATTCTGCACAAGGAAGTAAAAATATGCATTTTGTATTCCACTGTTGTGCTATTCATTGTCAGCTAAGTTGAATTTACACACGCTCTGCTTTACTTCATGCCAAAAATTTCAACAGGCTATAAAAGAGAATTGGAAGGCAAAGGTTTCAAAAGTTTGGATCATACAAAAAAAGTTACTATGATTTCTCTACTACATAGTAGGAAACCTAAAAGAAGAGTACCATCTGTTTAGTTTAGGAGTTCAGTGTGCACCGATGGCAGAGGAATTGGACTAAGATCCCAGGACAGAAACACTGCAATCAGAAACTGATTTGGGGTAAGGGTACTTCTCTGGTTTCTGGCAAATGTTGTTAAGTATTACTTCCATCTGCATTTTATATTTGTTCTCATGACTGTACAAATCTTTTAGCAGAATAAAAACATGTCCTGTTTTTAACAGATGAATGCCTTAAGAAACTTTAGGAAAGGAAAAGCTATCAGTAAATAATTTTGTCAATACCTTATCCAGAGGAACATGTTTCACTAAACCGCTGACAACAGTCCTTGGGCTTGCTTCACCAACATCCACTTGTTCAACATACAGAGTGTCTGCATCTGGATGCTTTTCAGCAGTAATAATGCAGCCAACACGAAGATCCAGCCGAGAAACATCTACAGGTTTCGCATCACTATTTCCAGCAGTTGGCTGCTGTTTCTTCTCCTTCTTTTCACCTATTAGAGAACATTTTGTTCCATGAAATAAACATAAAAAAAAGCACAACTAACATATATGACTACTGCAAGGGAAAAGTGAGCTACAGTCTCAGAAATAAGCGTAATTTCTGCGCAAAACACAAAAGAAGAGTAAAGAGTTAGCACCTCTGTTACCAGTTTCCATTGGTGAATTGTCATACACACTTCAATTTACATCATTACCTCAACTAATTACCACCTCCTGTTTGTAAAGTCATCCTGAATTTAAGTGCAGCTAACATGTGTAAGTGACAAAGGCCGTATCAATTACCTGATCATCCCATTCAAATAATTAGCAATTACCAGTAAGCCTTGCCATGGTGCTTCACCAGCATAAGGAAACTAGGGAATCACAGTCCATCAGGTTATGAGTGCTTATCAGCGTGGTACACAGCCAGGAGCTGTGAAGTTGCTGCAGCTGCACTGTCACAGCTGCAATACAACCCTTCAAGATGACATTAGCCAACATTCTGCACTTCCCAAACACAACAGTGCATGAAAATGCTCATGGCTTACAAGATTCCCTTGGTGTGGTGTCTTTACCCCATGATCATCATACACACAGACTGTGTAGTATAAAACAACAGTGAACCAACACTCCCCATACACAGCTGCTTATATAAATCATAGAATAATAAAATATGCAATATTCCTTTCAAGATGAGCAAGTTACATCCAGTTTATAGATAGGACTGTGCTGTTTAGGAGATGTTCAAGACTTGTTTAACAGCTATAATCTCTGGGAGATTAAAAAAATCTAATATGTGCTTATTTTAAATAAGCATATTCTGTTATTCTTTCATCAAGATAACTTACATATTAATGTAAACTAAACTCCCTTCTTAAAGGAGCACAAAAGGTAAAGCGGACACATAATGCAATTTGATTTCATTCATCATTGTTTTAGTACAAGCATGAAATTAAATGATACAGTCAATAATAAAAGGGCAATATTTTTTAATATAAGCAACAGCTCTGCAAAAATATTTGTTCATTTATGATGAATGAAAATCTCTAGTGATTATGACTTGGGTTTTTAATGTAATTGACAATTTGATTAATAAAATCAATTGTATATATAATAATATAAGAGAAACTGGATAAAAATCCCAATCAAAATGGCTAACATATAATATCTAAGATCCTTTGAAAGACACGCTAAGTTTATCCTTGGTATAATTCCACACTGTTCTCTATGACATTCCTCTACAAGAGAAATTAACTCTTTCCTCAAAAGAGAACAAAGCAAATATGTACATGGTCTGTATACATACAGATACATAGAAAATATCCATTTCAATGCCAGAGGCTAAGGAGAAAAATGCACTCCTCTGGCCACTGTCAGAGTCAGTCCACAATCAACATACAGAAAAATTATACAGATGAGGTTTGCAAGAAGTAGAACAAAGAATATTAAAATAACCAGAGAGGAAAGAGATTACATAGGTGACAGAAAGCAAAGGGTTTTGAGACAGTCCATCATTTCATCAATTTCTAGACTTAAAAACAAATTTTACATTTTGGTTACTTCAACTGTTAAATGCAATACCTGCAACAGATGCTGAACTCCACAGAAATAGCCTGTGCAGGGCTACTATTTAATGTGTGTGCTTTATTTCAGCATAAGGCAAAAGTCTGTATGCTTTCCATATGAGATGAGCTGTGTCAGCCAGAGCATGGTGCTAGTAACACCAAATTTGTGGGTTCAACCGCTGTATGGGCCATTCCCTTAAGAGGTGGGCTTGATGATCCTTGTGGGTCCCTTTCAACTCAGGATATTCTGTGATCTGCATTTGTCTGACTGAATTTAAGCTACTTGTATTGTACTTCCCCTCATCATATATAGAAAAGTTTTATTTTTCCTTACCAACTGAATACTTGCTCTGTAGCTGCTGAATACTTGAGAGAAGAATTTAATTGCCTGCTACAACATGTGGCATCTGCTTTTGTATTTACAGCTCTATGGAATACTAATGTGTCAAAGGCTGAAATACATTAAAAAATATAAAATAGCTTCTAAGTCGCTGTACAGCTCACCAGAAAAAAAAGAGACAGCACACTATCGTAACATCCAAATTCTGAAAACCTGTACAAATCCAATAATAGCAAATTAATAATAATCTGCATAAGAGAATGATTGCAAAACACAGGTTTAAGTTACAAGATAACTTGCAAAAAAGTACAGGTACAGGTGTCCAACAGACATGCCCTGTTTTTTGTTGGTGGTGGTTTTTTAAATGAAGAAGTGCAGTCACATTAAACAGAATTTGGCATGTATCCCATGCAAGGAAGAATCTGTAGCTTACCTGACAGCCTTCATTAGCTTCTAGTATTTTCAAGATTTAAGATCTAGCACATGACTCTTCCTACTGTAGCTGTATGAAAGCTTTATTTTTGTGCTCAAAATCACGTAAAAGCATTTGCATAAATTAAATACCTCAACTGTCTATCAGAGATAAGGAAAGTGAAATACCTTTTTTTTCTACTTTTTCCTTCTTTTTCTTTTCTTCATCTTCACCTTTAATTTGATCTTTGGAACCAGAAGATGCTGTAACTGCTGTAGATTGTGGAACATCCTCTGAAAACGAAGCTGTAGAAAGGGTTGTACCAGGAGGAACTGCAACCTGCTTTACTAAAATCAAAACCACAAAAGTCAGGGGCAGTACCAGAACTTTGAATACTGACATTTTTAAGTGTACAATATAAATGAAAATGCAGAGAGAACTGAAAATTTTGCTTAATATACTAAACCACAACTGCTGAGTAGCGAACCACATTACAAAACACATTTCAGAACTTAATCTATATGTGATTATGATCAATTAAAACAAAGTGTTTGATTACAGATTTTTAAATGTGAAAAAGTCCTAAATACAAGAAAATATGTAAGCAAACAGCATCTCTTTTTGCAGTTGATTTCAACATCTAGTTATTTTTTCTACCAATTCCCTATTTCCCATTTGTTTAGTTTCAGTTTATAGCTACTAGCTTTTGTCATACTGGAGACTATTCCATAAATGAGTTACGCACAAAATCATTTTTATATCATATTCAGATCATCCATCAACTCTTATGATTAACTTAAGAAACTGAGCCTACAAAATTACCTGCAGCCCTAACATGATCTGCTGATTTCTCTCTTCCCTTCCCTAAATTCTCCACATTACCTTCAACAGCTCTTTTTAAACTGCTGATACATAATTCTGGACATTGCACTATCAACCTTACCAGACAGAAGTGTAAGAAGCACCTCTCTTCTACATTCTGCTCTTCAAGAATCTCATCAAGGCTTTAACCCAGTAATTGTACAGGGTAAGCATCATCAGAGCACTAAGCAGTACCATCAAGGCTCCCTTTCTCAAGCAACGATAGATGAGAGGATCTTTTAAAGTTCCTTTCAATCTGTTCAATGTTTTATCATTAACAGCTGATAAATCCTTCTGATGTCACCATGACAGAATTCTCCATTCTGAATATGTTTTGTTTTGCATTTCAGATATTTACTAACTTTTCTGAAGAACTGCACTTTGTTAGTTGATGCTTGTCCTCTTCAACACGGAAGTGATTTGCACAAATTATATTCTTATAAACAACTTTCTAAAATCATTTGAATATGAGATTTGCTGTACCAACAACCACTTGCTTGCTAGCTGGTGAAAGTCTTTGTTTCTCAGGTTTTTAAAAAATATCTTGCGGTGTTTTTGATCTTCCGTGTCCATCTAATTTCTGTGCTCAACTACTTAATCCTTTCAAAGCTAACAAACATCTTATTTCCTTCAAAAGAAAATATCTGAATTTAGTCCTACTACCACTTAGATGAACTAGCTAACTAAAGGAAGATGCATATCAATTTATTTCCTTTGCCATCTTGGACCAATATACCTTAAGACCTCTCTAAAGCACAACAGACACTGTGAAATATCCTACACCTGTCAAGAACTGTTGCAGACTAAGAGACAACAGAGAAATGTAAGTACTGGTTTGGTTTAGTACACAAAAAGGTTTTATTGGTATACAACTGAGAAAAAGAATTCTCTGTATTCACATGTTAATTTCTTTTTTGAAGACTGAATGTGCTTTTACACTGGTAAAACATTCAGTGCAGTTAAATGCCAGCATCCAGACACACTAGATACTATCTTAAACAATTTAGAATACTGATAGCATGGGTTAACAGCAATAACTGTTGAGGGCAGAAAAGGATTTTTTGGCAATAATTTTAAAAGACAACACAGTGTATCTGAAACACTTCAGTTTTGGGGTTTTTTTTATTCTTTTTTTTTCAGCTTGTACCATAATGAGGTTTGCAAGAAGAAGGAGAGCAAAGAAAAAGTCCAATGGAATGCTGGTCTAAAGCATAGAATCATAAATTCAGAACACATTGTTTCTAAATTTACATTACACAGCTTTCCTAGTATGTCCCTGACCATCTGTACTTTGCACCATGGCTTGATTTTCCCTTAGTGATTTTTCAGTCATGCTAGATTAAATATTCAAAGTAGCAAGAAGAGTTAGACATGTAGCAATTTCTACAGTATTACAAGGAGTCAATGTCATCAGTGAGGTTCACGTCTTATTATGAAACTCTGAACAAAAAATAGAAAGAACTAGTTCCATATCTGATTAAGTTTAGTATATGGATTTGTCAGGCCTGCAGCTTATTAAAATGTTGGAATCAATTAACTTGTCATAAGCATGGAATCACGGAAAATCCAGAATATGTAAGAAATACCATAGAGGCACATACAGAACAATAAAAATCAAGAAGAATTAAGATAGTTTTGTGCTAACTACATCAATGCTGTATGAGAATAGCACTTTTTTTCCCCACCTCCATTTCGAATTTCAGCCTGAATCAGCTCCTGTTTCAGCCCTTCAATTTCTTTCTTCAGTTTAGCATTTTCTACACGGAGCTTCTTCTCTTCTCGCAGAGATGCTTGCAAGACTACAGTGGACACATTAAAAAAAAAAACAGGTTTCAATAACTAGCACTCATCACTTTGTACACAGAGGTTTGTTTTTAAAGAAAAGTGAAACATGGTGAGCCAAACAGCACAAAAGTGAAAACTTTCAAGGAGTATATAATCAGAAATACTTATGAATTATTTTCTTTGTTGTTGAAATAGACATTTTTACAATACTTATATAATCAAATTGCCTCTCTGTACTATCTTCTCAGTCCCCTAAACAGAATCACAAGAAAAAACTCTGAGAAACCTACAGGAAAACCTGGACAATGTTTGTCATACAGAGCACCTTATTGCACTGATACAATTAAGTACAAAATATCAAAGTTGAAGGTTGAGAGAACCACTCTTGAGAGAATGCCATAGTTGTGAAAAAACAGTAATAAATTCAGGATAAAGCATAGTCTCGTATTCTTTCCAACTCCTTTGCTCCCTTCAAACAAAATCTAAAATTTCTATAATTTGTGTATTAATTCTTACTCATCCATACCTCTTCTGTTTCAGAATAAGCAGTTTCAAAAAAAACCAAACCAAACCAAAACCCCCACAACCCACAGGACAGTCAAGAAGGGCTACGATTGCAAGGTTTCTCTTGGAAAACTTGAAACACTCTTTAAAGGCTGACACACCACATTTTCTCATTTTCTCATATGTGCATTTACTGTTAACCATCTGGTTAATAGGTTTAGCATAAGATAGGTAAATCCTTACTGGCTTTTTCCTTGAGCAGGGCAACTTGTTGCTTGAGGTACTCAATAACTTGATCAGCCTCTGCACCCTTCTGCTCCAGTCTGTTCAGCACTGCATTGTTGGTTGCCATCTTTACCAAAAAACGGGATAAAAACCTAGACAAAAAACAGCCTAAAATTAATGACTTCTTAATGCAATAACATTATTATCTCTTACCACATCAAGCAGTTCTCAAATCAGTTGCTGAATAAAAAAATTTTTTAAGTGAGAAGCTGGGCTCCTACCTCCTAACGCAAAGTCCAAACAAAAAGCAACGTTAAACAGAATCTGATGTTTGACGGCTGCTTTCAAGTGTTTTGGAAGAAAAGCTATTTTTTTCCCAGCAGCAGAAAATGTATTCTTCTTTCATGAAATAGAAAAAAAAAATCTACCATCTCGGAAAGAAAGGTATGAATACATGGGGGAAGCGGAGGGCCATTGAAGAAACTAAAAGGAAAACGATTGGACAGAAAAATACTGTATCCCGGGCTTAACTAAAAAAAAAAAAAAAAAAAAATTAAGTGTATATCAAATTTTATTGAGACTAAGAAAATTGAATCACCCCACAAAAATTTCCAAATGTTTTTAATAAATTTATTCAGAATATAGTGAATACTTCATAGATTGTACTTGTGCATATATTAAGACTTTACTGTCTTACTTTTAATACTCATAATTCATGAGTATTTTTACTTATCTCAGATAAAAACAACTTTTATTACAGGTTTACACCTCGAGTTATTTTAGCACCAATTCTGATTGTTTGATTTTGCATCCACTGAAATGGAAGGGCCAGCAGACAGATAACAAAGAAGGAGGGAACACAAAAGACCAGCAAAGAGCACAAATAAATGCTGTCTAACCTTCTTTTATGGTATTCACAATTTACTAATGTTCCAGAAAGTAGTTATGCCTTGTGTACAGCCTTTATTTTTTGAAAGCTACCAAATCTGGCCTACCTTCCTTCTCAGGAACACTTGTGTCTAAACACAAGAGCTCAAATAGTGGCAACAGAACTATGAAAAACAGTTTCAATCACTCATATCTGCAGCAGACAGTGCTTTTTCCCTCCCACTCAGTATCTAAGTGAGAAAAGAATCTGTACTGTCAGCTGCCTCTTCTGTAAATCAAGAAAATTTGTTACAGGTGGGAAGAAAAGATCTTTACAAGCAATGGTGATTTAATTCCTGTGAGGTGATTCAATTCCTGTAAATTTGTCCATGAACTGCAACAAATGAAAGAATTGATAAGAAAATGGAAATCCAGGCACATGTATTGGCTCCTCAACTTTATCAAAATCCAAAAATGCCTTTTCTCATACCAAATTGGCAGATAACTTCCTATTTTATTCCAAGACTATTATAACACTATGATCTAAATCTGGTTTTAACATACAAATAATATTCCCTATTGGGATAGGCAACAAAAGTCATGCTGAAGGAAAAAGAGATTAGAAATAACTGAAAGGTGAACAGCTACAATCACACTCATGCCAGGGTTAACATACTGCCTCTGATGCACTCTAAAAATCAACACACATTTTAGATCTGATCTTTTAGATCTGATCAAATAACTCAAACGCCCACAGAAATATATTTAAAGAAATAAAAAAACATAGTAAAAAAACCCAGAAAACTAACTACAAATATTCAGGAATAGTGTATTTAAAAGGAATAGTGTATTTAAAAATTCCCAAAGTAAAATTCACAAAGCCAGAGAGAGGCATAATAGTCAGATGATGCATGGAGTATCTTGCAAATGTGATGCATGAACCAAAATCCTGCCTTCTTTGCAATGCAATACAATCACAGTCTGTTTTACACACACTGTTTCACTTAAAATGTGAGAGTATTATGTCCATCACACCTTCCACTCATCCACAATAGATTTTTCTTTTAAAAGAAAGAAACTGTCCTGGAGCAAAGAGCAGAAAAATCTCCCCAGGACAACTAAATTAATTTTTATATTCAAATTAATGTCTGCTAACAAGAAAATAATTTTGGTTTCATGGGCAGACTGAAAACAGAGTTTCAAAAAGGAAAACAGTGATTCCAATAAGTTCCTAATTGAGATGTCAAATGGAAACAGACATAAAACTATTATGGCACAACACAGCATAATACAAAGCTGGGGATATTACAGTCTGCATACCAGTAAGATTTCTTGCAAGCTACAAATTCTCTCGGGGAACACAATACTAACAGTGGAAACTTTTCCAACAACAACAAAAATGCTACTAAAACTTCAAAGTGAATAGAATTGGTACATTTTATAGATTTTAGCCAAGTTGGCTAATGAACTGAAGATCTGGAAATGAAGTTACATGATTACAATTTTCCCACTTGTCAAATAAATTTCTGCAAAGCTAGTATTGTAACAATAACACAAAGGAATAGGTATTTCCGATGCTAATATAAAAAGGCAACAGGCTGAAATGAACTGCTGCAGGAACAAGCACAGGAACCCATACAGCAGAGTGATAAAACTGTATCCAAAAAGGGCACGTGAAGGAAAAAAGTAAGATCCACCCTTTATTACAGACCACAAAACACATTAAAAATATGAGAACTGCAACTATCAAAGTTTACAGTCAATTTTCTTTTTTTTTTTTTATTTTTTAACCTTTACCCTATTTTCTTTGCCCTTTACTATCCTGTCACCCTAACACAAAAAAATCCTATAACAACCAATCCTTATTGGTGATACACAAACTAAAAATTGGAAAGAAAACCAGAAATAATATTGCTTAAAAACCAGATCATAGCTTACTGCAGATACATTCTGACCTACTTAGGAAAAAATGTCACAAAGAGCAATTGAAAGTAAAGTCACTTCATCCAAATGTGCCTAATGAGCTCCTTTCCCTTGCTTTGAAAAACAGGTATGGCGTATTTATATTCAGACATTCTGGAAAAGTCCTTAAGTTACCTGCTTGCTTAGCTAAGGGAAACTGTTTTATCTCAGACCTCTGGGGATTGCTGTGTTATTTGCAAGACACTCAGAACTGCTCCAAAACCCACTTGCTCCACTCAATGGAACTCAATCTTGAAATGTAAGACTCAAGCTGTACAGTTATTCATTATACTGCACATCAACACATGAGAGCTGTTTAAGTTCTCATCATTTTACCTGTTGATTAAGAAAGTTGCCCATCTTTTTTTAAACTGAAGGCACTGTCTGCTGCTGTCTTCTAAGTAGCTGCAGTACCTTACAGGAGAAAATAGGCACTATCCCACATTGTTGCTCAAAAACAAGTACTGTGGAAGTGTCCCCGAAGTGGCAAACTCTCTATAACAAATCAAGACTTCTCATATAGTATAAATTACCCCCAAATTTTAACATGTTTTACAAATACTTTATCAACATTGGCCTCAACCTTAGCATATATCCAAATCAAAAGCTGAACAAAAGACACTAAAAATATAAATCTGATTGTAGCTTACTCTTCAATGTTGTCTATTGTTAAAAGCATGAAAAAGCCCAAATCCCTCTAAAATTCATGACAAAATTTAAAACTTAAAACTTTAAAAATTAGTTTTGGAATCTATCCCTAGTCCGAACATGGAACCAATTACTGTCCACTATTGAAAAAGCAACCATTAAACAGAAAAAAACAAAAAACCACAAACAAACAAGCAAAATAAAAAGCAACACCTGAAATTGGAAAGCAACTGACTGCTAAAACCTAAAATGAATAGCTCTGAGCATTCCTTTTTCCAGCTGGTAGTTTTAAAAAGCTCACTACTTTGAAGCTCTCAGCTTTTTCTTGCAATGCTTTGCTAATATCAACACAGAAAGATTACAACTACAGGAGATTTAACCACAAGTGCCTCCTTCTCCTCTTCCTCTCCCACGTACACAGTTAATTCCTTCACAGTAAGAGGGCAAACTTTGACAGCCCACCACACCTGGACAGCATTCTCCTCTGCATGGAGCTTTGCTCTCACCCACTGCTGCTCTGTGCTTGCCATGGAGGAATCAAGTACTTCTATAGCAAAGCTAATTCTATTCATCTTTAACAAAGAGCAGGTAACAACCACACAATGGCCCAGGTGGCATTTGCTGTGAGGCACATGTTTATGGTATGTTAATGAGTGGCTGCCAACCAAGACCTAAGATTTCATTTTCTCACTAGAGGAAAAAAACAAAGATCTGCAAAAAGACATGCTGGCTTTCCAATTGAGATGATCTGTTCAAATCAAACAGAAACAGTGGCATATTATAAAAGTTATCAACACCCCAAAGGTAATTTCTCCAATGCCAACTAAAGTTCAATAATTTAAACTATATAAAAGTACTTAATGTTAGTTCCTCTTCCTAAGCTTTTGGTCTTAAATCCTAAGGAGATATCAAATTAAACCCTTTTTCCTCTTTGCAGAATTGTGACCAACTTGTATAGCAAAGTATGCTACTGTCTGTAAAAGACAAAGTACCAACAATCACTTTGTTTCTACAAGAAGTGTGTTCAAAACCTTCTATCTGAGCATCTTTTCTGAGTATGGTCCTTTCTGGCACACAATCTTACAAAAACCCATAAACATAACAGAATGTGCCAGCTGTTTGCCAGATTCTGCTTTCCTGTGCTTTGCACTTCTGTGAACTGTGAGGATACAGCGAACCACATTTGAGAATCTCACATCACACCTTTTTATTCTGCAAGGTAAGGAACAACAGTTAGCAGATCAAAACAGAAGAAAGCAGACCAGAAGTATGTTTTCTTTGGCTGAACCAAAGTATCACTGCAACTAGGCAATTGTTGTAACTCATCCCATATTTTCTCATCTTGGAGAACAGAGATCCATGCTTTATAAATCAAATCTTTCTTAAAGTTCCTTCTAACTTCTGATAAAATGTTCTAGGCCTGATGCTGTCAGCACCTTCTGCTAAACTTTAGAATACTTGATAAGTTCACATTTTTGGAAGAAAAACTTAAGACAGTTTTATAGCTTTCAAGCCTCCAAAAATTTAAGCTATATAAAAAAATCCAAGCCAAAACACAGGAGAGCTACAACTAATTAGTTCTGAGATCAAATCTTAGTTTTGACTTGATCACCCCCACAACTTCACTCTAAGCAATGCAAAGAAAATCAGCAGCTGTTCCCCACTTGTCTTAGGGAAGCAATAGCCTGAAACACTTCGTTACAAATTTTCAGTTAAACAGTTCTGTTGCTAGGACATTTTGGAAATCAGGTACATTTAGTAAGTTTCATGCACTTATACTCATCACCACCACCAAAGCTTGGGTATTTCACTGGCTTTATACCTGTTATATCTTGTAAAACACAATCATGGCTTTTTATACCCATATATCCCTTCTCAGGAAATGAAGTTGCAAAAGATCATGCGATTCCACCCTTAACAGACAGAAAACAATCATATTTATTTATGGGAAATGTAGGTTTTCCACAGTTTTATGTGTGGAAAGACATAATTCTTCAATAAAAAAATCCTCAAAAAAAAAAAAAAGTCAAACATGGAGCTGTTCACAAACAGTTTTAAAAAAAATGTGCCTTTTAAATCCATATGCAAATACGCAAAGCTATCAATAATGACCAATATAATGTTGTGAGAGAAAACGGAAGAATTTAAAGTATTAGGTACTTCTGCATTGCATTACTATCAAATTACTATCAAGTAATTTTTTCGTTATAATGGAGCAAAAAAAAGACATAGTGCACTTACACTTAAATATCATTTCAAGCACACTTGAGGCATGCACATATCAGTGAAGATTTAACTACCAGCTCAGCTCTCTTTCAGAATTAAGTTTATTGTTAGCTCTGTAAGGGAAGAATGTACGCTTCCTGAATAGCAAAAAGTTCACACATCTAAAAATACAATCCAAGGCCTTAAGCAAATGTGTGTAAATATTCAAAATGTAGACGCTTACCCAGGTCCTTCTCCACATACGGCAAAGAACACCTATCAAAACATTTTTGGCAGAACAATGGCAAATATTTGAAAAGCAACAGCAAAATTAAAATTTAAAAAAAAAAAAATCAAAACAGCCAAACAAAAAAGCCACAAAACAAAATGACCCACCAAAAACATACAAACAAAAATCACTCCCAAAAGAAACAAAAACAACTCACAAAAAAAATTCTAAAAGCAAAGAAAAAAATCAACAAAACAAAACAACTCCTAACCCTAAACCCAAAGAACAGCTGGTTTGGTTTTGGGTTTTCTTCCAAAATTTGAGCATTATTAGTAGATTGCAGTATAAAAGTTGAAACCTAGAAATTATCAGATGAATCATCGTGGAACCTGATTTTTGACTCACAGTACTAGACCAATGATTCCCTGCCAGGTACTAGAGATTTGGGTACAACTAAAGATCAAATGAATTTTTAACTACTACCCTGGTATTTTCCTAAAAAAATAATTTTTCTAAATTTTATTAGAAAAATTCTGTTTTTCTAAAATAAGAATGGTCTTTTTAATATGAACAAAATGAAGTTACAGCCTAAAATGTTAAGAGGGTGTTACAAAATACGTCAGCACGGTTTTAAAAATTCATAATTGCAGAAAGACATCAGATTTTGTCTTCCTTTCTCCCCAAACTGTGATTGCTGTAACTGGGGCTTTAAACAGTCAAACAACCCAGTTTGTTTTTTTTATTTTTTTCTTTTAGCTCTTAAATACAATTTATTACGCATTCCCTGTCTATAAGCTTCTGTGTGGTCAGTATTGAAAGGAATTTGCATAGCACCAAATTAGTAGACAAAGTTGCACATTTTTGCTATATGTTATTTCAACTCACATCTTCGGCACTGAGAAAGTCAGAATAACTGCTTTGCAGATTTTCAAACATCAAAATGTCTAACACAGTCCATCCAAGTAGGAATGTCAGCTCTGTGGAATGATTTGCTAGCTCTGGAGACTACAGTCCAACCCTTCTGGTTGCCAGATAAATCAGGCTCATTCCCAGCTGCAGACAGGTCCTTTTAGTAGTCCTAAGAGCCTACCCCTCCCAATTTTAAAGGGCTGTAAATAGTAAAAACACAGAAAACTTAACTTTTTCATACTGAAAAACACTGCAACACGAAAGAGATTTTTTAAACATATGATGGAACATCACACAACAAAAGGCCCATCCACTGTTATCAATTTTGAGACAACAGAATTAAGTTACTAATGACTATTTTTAAACGTGAAGACAAGCTGCCTTGAAAGGGAATGATGCACCAAAGTTACGAGCAAGTCATAACATTAATGAGACAGACAAAAATCAAATCTATGAGAAGCAATGAATGAGGAAGTAAGGCATACATTACAACATATAATGAATGAAATTGACTGGCCTAATTTGCATTAAAATTGATGTCTTGGATTGATATGGTAGAGCTCATTAGAAACTCAATAGTCAGAAGTAAAATTCATTTTCATTCAATTGCTATTTCAAGACTTTAGCTGATGCCACATTGTATTAATAAACTGCATCATACCTTAGCACACTACAGCTGCAACACCCAAAGGTTAAGAGTACTTGCAGCTTCATTCACATCCCTGATGTAAACTTGTGCTAAATGTCTATTCAGGGAGAAATTTCTACTAATGCTTGCCTCAGCCCAATTCTGAATCAACTTTGTGTTCTTTCCCACCTCTGAGGAGACACTCCAAGGACTAAACAAAGCAGAGACATGATCACCCTTAAGGAGTTCTGCCCAGGTTAAGACAGCAGTTAAGCATTTGGATGCGGTCTGTAACAAAATTTACACCTTAATTTATTACCCTGAGCAGTCTGCCTGGTAATTGAGCAGCCAAGGATGGCTCACAACACAGCTCAAGGAAAGCAATTTCTTTGAGCTGCTCGACTGAAGTCTCACCAGGTTCCACACCCACTGCATCTGCCAGGTCCCTGCAAGTGCCCTAGAGATTCATCTGGCTGGGCTTTGTAGTGCAGGCTGCAGTTTAAGTAGCAGCTCATATGCCAAAACAGTTGGACAGCCTTATGTATTTTTCAACAATGTTATTCTTTCAAATCCCACTGCATTAATATTTTAATAATACTATCAAAATCTTTCAGTAAATGATCACCACATGCACAAGAAATTCCCACAATAAATCCCAAGATGGAAAAGATGCAACACCCACAACACGCTGCCTCATTTCTTTGACTGTAATCACTGATTTCTAAACACAAAATACATCCAGATATTTGAAACAGAAACCTTACATCAAAAACTGACAAGGTTTTTTGTTCATTTTGTTTTTCTTTCATTTGGTTGGGTTTTTTTGTGGTTATACATAGATGTGTGTGCATATACAAATAAAAATATATATATAAAAAAGTATTTGCTATTCATGTCTCAAAGTATCCTCATAAAACTTCCCTGACAGGTGATGAACTTTACAATTACAGACACACACATATGTCTATAAATTCAGAAATTTAAGAGGACTCAGCTGCATCTGGACAAGTCTGCAAGGTCAGCATATGTCACAGGAACTCAAAGAATCTGTACTGTGGTTCACCCTCTAGGGTTTTACCGGGAAAGTAAAGTGAAAGCTTTAGATTACTGTTGTAACTACAGAGTAAACTACTCATAAATCAGAAAGAAGAATCAGAACTGCACTGAAAACTACCTGTTGATGCCATGTAGAACAGTTTCTTAGGCATTTTACTGATTTTTGTAACTTGATCCTAAAAAAGGCGAATATTAACACTACTTCCTTAATTTGGTGCAAGTAGAGCACTTACAAAAAGGAAAAGAAAGAAAGAGCTGTTTACACTCTCTCCCTAAGAAAAGTCTCAGTTGAGAACAGAGATGTATTTTTAAAATATCCCTCAAAATCTGGTATTCATCTTTTGGGTCTGTCATAGCAACAAGGATAAAAATCCTTGTCAAAAACCCTATCTGCTAAGAAGACACTACAAAAATATCTTTTCCTTAGAAACTTGAAGTTTGGGCCCTGTTCCATTTAAGTCCCTAATGCTCTTAATATCAGAAACCTGTCTGCTAGTTATCTTACATCATCCAAGTGTGTTAAAAAAGAACCTTGAAATTTACTACTTTTACATTAATATTAGCTTTTCTACATGTAAAAGTGGTATCTTGTAGCAGAGCTAAAGGAAAACAGGATTTAACCATTCCATTAAAACAAGTGTTCAGGTTAAAAATAACAATTATTTACTCACAAAAACACTGAGCAGACCTCATGCAGATGTATTTCGAAAGAATCAGTGTCCTCTAACTTCAGACACATTAGCAGCTGCTGGTATTTACTGAGGCAGAAACTTTAGGCATTCTTTATGTGGGGTAAATAACACCTGAAGAAAAAACTGAAAATGTGCATGTTTGTATGCACATCTATGTGTAACCAATGCAAGAATGGCAAACATCTTTTAATAGGGAGCAAAAAAGCAAAATTTTCAGGGTAAGAGCAGTCCTTGATGAACTTTGAGCCTGCAGCTGCAACACCTTATTTACACAAAAAAAAAAAAAAAATACATAACAAATAATTCTACTTTCCAATGCTGAATTTACTCACATAACAGGATGATATTTTAATGAAAACCTACAAAGATACTAACTAATCCTGTGCAGAGAAAATTATTTATTCAGTTGTGGAATGAAAAGTCTAAATGAACTTTTGTATCTAAAGTGGACTGACAACTAATCCTCAGCAGCCAGAAGCAGTTTCATGTCACTTCAAAACCACGTGCCAGCAGTATCTACCACTTCTTTGTAGTTGTATGCACTGAGAAGCACTTGGGGTTCACAGCTTTTAAAACTTCTAAAATGAAAATTATTTCCCTTCTTTTAATGCTGATCTGTGCAGCGGGAAATAAAAATACACAAAAGCAAACTAACTCCCTGTGCACTCATCTTGGATGTTGAGAGGGCTGATGTCAGTTGCTAAGACTGATAGTCTCTGACAGAAAAATCCCCCAAGTAGCTTTTGGGGAATAGCCATTTTTCATTTATGGATTCAAACTACAGAAACAAAAGAAGGTTTAAGACAAGTCAGCTAAATTCTCATTTTGCTGTGTTCCAAATTCTTCTATTAAAAATCCAATAATTTTTAAACAATTATTTTCAATTGACATATGTTGGTTTAATGACTTCAAGAGTGCTAATCTGCAGGTAAGTTTTCAGTAAAATGCAAAGGAAAAGATTTGTGTGTGCCTAGGTCTTATCACAAGCATTATTTTATAGAGGGTCATTTGGATGTGAAATTACTTACCCACTGCGATGCAGCAAGGGTAACTGAACCCCTAAGAAAAGATTAATTTCCCTGGGGTACGATTCAGTGTCATATCCTCGTTGGCAACAGTGACTTCCTCAGTGTGTGACTGTTACCAATTATTAGAGCCCTTGACACAGAAGGTTTCAAACCTTACAGTAGGACTAGCAGATGTGTTCACAGGGGTGAACTTAGGGCCTTGCCTCCAGAGCAGCTGCCAGCAAGCCAAATGCAATGTCTCTTGCATGCCATGCACCAGCTCCTGCATTCCTGGGGGAACAGCAGTCCCCAGCTCCCCCGGACAAATGAGCAGCTGAAATGATCTGTCCACTTATCTCGACAGTCTGAAACAAGATGCCACTACAAAGCTGTATATTAAACTGTAACTGAGATACACTCTGGGATAGAAATCAGATCCAATAGCCATAGATAGTTTCTGAGAGAGGGTCCTGAAGTCACAAACTAAGCTTTACACTATTAATTCATACTCAGCTATGTTGGGAAAGCTCCTGATGAGAAGGAAATGGAAATAGAAGTCTTTCATAATAGGTGGTTTTATGCCAAAAGATTGAAGCAAATGACCTCAAGAATACATGTACTAACTTGAGGCAATTTTTGATGATATTTAATGCATTACCATCTGCAAAGAATTCAATTTTCTCCTAATCCTGAATAGAATCTCTGTCAGCATTTAAGAATTCTGAGGAAAGAATGAGTTCTACATTAATTGTGTTTAGCAAATGATGATTAAATACAGTACATGTTGTTTTCTAATAGGAATGCTAGTTTAATGTTCCCTCTCTGCAGTTCTGGGAGTCAAAGAACAGTTTCTAGGCTGTTAATTTATATTAAGTGACATAAGAACCTAAGAACTGAGAGTCGTGAGGCACTGGCTGAGGATGCCCAGAGATTTGCATCATAAGCAACTGTTCCCTAGAAAGAACAGGAATCTGGCACACTGAACCTTGTAATCAAGACTGACAGCAATTGCCATGCCTGAAACCAGTTATAACTGCCCAGAAATTTCTAACAGTACTGAACTTAAAAGCATTTGCTAAAAGCACAGAGTACGCTCAGGCAAGGAATTTTTCCTATTTAAATGTAAACATGGATTTTTAAAAAGTTTAGGAATACAGAAATGGACATGGTGACAATCTCAAAACATTTGGAGCCATCATGCTACCCAAACAAACTAGCACATTTTTATTATGCTCAAAAAAACACTTTCTCTTGTTTCATCTATCAAATCTATTCAACTGACTGAAACCACAAGGGCTGTATTTTCAGGAGGAAAATACATTCCTGCAATATGTTTCAAGCTTGTTATGGACTTCATCATTAGAAAACTTTATGGCCCAAAAGGCATAAAGGCAACTAACAACTCAATCAATTAACACAACATTACATCACAAAAACTACAGAGAACAAGTCACCTGGGAGTCTATTACCCTGCCACACCTGTCTGCTCCAGTTTAAAGAAAAAAAAAGTTCAAAGTTCTCATTTCTCTAGAAAGCAAGTTTGAGGGACATAGGATGGAATAAGGGAGAAGCAAGTTAGGAAAGGCCTGACCAGCCACATTTTATTATAGGTAAACTGTCTCAGCTGCTCAAGAGGCTGCCCAAGCAATACTCACATTAAACTCACACATACTCAAGACCCCCGACAACTGGCACAGAGATTTGCCTTTGTTCAAATTCCCCTTTCCTGTCTCTCAACTTTTTCAAGACACTTCAAAGAAGATCAAAAAGCTTGAAAGAAATGCAGTTGTTTAGTCTACAGAAGAGAAGATAAATGGGAGACCTGGTCTTGTTCTTCAAAGACAAAGCAAGTTGGTACGAGAATGGGACTAAACTCTTCACCAGGTCTGATGCAGACATGAAAAAGAAAGCAAGATTTAAGTTTTGGAAAACTTTCAAGTAAGAGTAATAGACTGAACAGGCTGCCTTTGGAGGCTGTGGAATATCCATCACTGGAAGGTTTTAAAAACAGGCTAGGCAAACATCTGTCAGAAGTGATTAAGTTACAGTAGATGAGAAGATCTTTTGCTCCTCTTCTGCTAAGGTCCTTTTGTTACACTTGGTATTACAAACCCAATCACATTTCTGTCTTTTACATGCCTGTGTTTTATTTAACTTAAAAAACCATGCAATAAAAACCTACCCTTCTGTGATATTTCCACATATTCAAGTGTATTTATTTGGGACAACATAATAGACATGAAAGATTTGTTAAGTGTGAAAGCAGGATAAAGAAACCACCTGTGAAGTAAAATAGAAATGTATTAAATTTACACTCACTCTGAATAAATTGACCTCTAACATCATAATGCAGACAGCACTGCATTTTTTTGTCCTCTAAGAGAAAAAATTGTTAAACTGATGACTTACCGATCTGCAGTCACTTCAAGATTTTCCTTGAAGATTTTTTTAAGCACTTTTCCCCAAGCACAGTGAAATATAAAATTCAATATTACAAAATATTAATAGAAAAAAAGACAGCAGAAGGCTGCTTTGAGAAGTATCCAAATCTTTTTTAAACTATATTAAATGATGAGTAAGGACGGCTTCCATTGCACTGGAGGAAAAAAAAAACATTGGAGACCTTTTTCCTCCCCCTACTCTTTAATACTAATGTAACCATAGAAATGAAAAATAAACATTGATTTCCCCTCACCCCCAGCATGACAGGATATCAAACAGCAGAAATGTTTCTAGGTGAAGGTAAGATCTATACAGGTAACAGTTCAGGTGAACACATGGGTTTCTGGGGTCTCTGCTGGACTGACATCATATAACTCATACCACTGCAAGAAGGAAGAGGTGCCGTTTGCTTTGCTCACATCTGATGTTCCTACCAGCTGCCCTCTGTGCTGACTCCTCACTTTTGTCTATGTTGGCTAGCATTTGACCTTCTCTAGGTTTTAAGTAACACTCCCTTGGAAGAGACAAACATGAATTAACACCTGTGACATAAAGTAATCAGATCATAATCAGGAAACTTTAAAAATATTATGGTCAATATCAGATTTGTCTTTCTGTGACCAATGTGTCTTTCACCTGACCAATTCTTCTAATGACAACTGTTTTACATAATTTTTATTATGTAGGTATTTCCCAAGTCTGTTCATGGGAACTTGTAAAGTATGTGGGATTTGTAGGCACACATGAACTCAATTCTTCTTTTCATTCTTGGTCTAGACAGGTCTGGAATAGCATTTATCTCCTATTTTGCATCTCAAGATGTGTTTTTTCTTGTCAATTCCAGAACCACCCTTCAGTCTGATATCAAGCTTTTTCAGAGTAACATGACATCCATAAAATTATTTATTCTACTTTAATGGGGAAAGGGCAGGGAAGCTGAGAAACGGATAGGATTAAGAAAAATCCATAGACTGTTTAGCCTCCTTCAATAAAAAGCCCCTAGGTTAACTAGTAAATTCATACTAAATTAGAGTTACAACCATATTAAGGCTATATCATCATAGCTTTCTGCATTAAACTTATTTTTCAGATTGTTTTCTCACCCAAATGTGCTTCATTATCAGAAGCATCAAGTCTTCAAGGCTCTAGGTAACTCAAGTCCTATTATTCCAATCTGATGGACTATTTTACGATTTGCACAAATTTTTTTTTTTAGCAAATATCCTTTTTCATTCAATACCATTTTCTTCACACAATCGACTGCTTTCAGTCTGGAGAATGAGAAGTTGTTTCCTTCTCTCTTTACATTTAAAGGTGTAAAATAAACAAAGATACCTAGAGCAATGTATGGAAAATATGTATATAGTTACAACAGGAAAGAGACATTCTAGAGCACAAATTTGCTGAAACTAGTTTTAAGAATAATTTCTGCCTTCAACATCTTGGACCTTCAGGATTCAGTGGTGCTAAAACATCAAAGTAACTCACAAATATATTGCATAATGTTCTCATAAGTCAAAATTACTGCAACAGGAATATACTGTTAAGGAGTGACAGGCTGGAGAGGATGTATTATGATGAAGCTGTATTGATAAGCAATGACCCTTGAGGCTACCTATAAATATACAACACTGCCCCACTGCAAAAATTAAGTCAAAAAAACCCCAAAGCTAAAACTCCCACTTTATCCCCATCTGTCAAAGTTCTTTCCGTTAGTCATTTCTAAGGCCTTATACCTTTTAGTAACATCCAGTATTAAAAAATCACGTTTCAGACTTTGGTTTTGCTTAATTTTATAGAATTTGGGCTTCCTTTCCAACAGGGTGTAATAAAATTTAAACATAACTGGAGGATAATGTAACAAGTGAATGGTAAGGACATACCAAACCAGGAGGTTGTATTTAATCCCTACTGCCTCATCTTCCTGCAGATTTCATCTAAGTATCCTGAATCCCAGAACTATTTGTGAAAAGCAATGACTTTGCTTAAAAGAAAATAAAAATCTCTGAGTTAAAGAGGAAGAGCAAGAAATGCAAGTATTACTCAGTTTGTAGTAGTATTACTTTATTTTGCCAGCTGCTAAACCCAGCTCAAAACCACTTATTGATGAGCGCCAGGTACATATAGAATGTACTGATATAGATTGATTTAATACTGATAGATACCCAACAGATACGGCGCTTCAGGAGTGGTGCCACATGCTGGGCGGCTGTGCCGGCAGCACAGCCATAAGCTCATCCCTGTCGATCCGATGCACGCATCGCTGCACAGAACACGTGCTGTATGCTAAACCTTGTACCTCTGCTAGGATGGACCAGATACCGGGTTATACCCGGATCTTCACTCAAGGCGAAAGCATAACGACTGTTATACTATTAACCAAAAGTGAGGCAGCATCTGCGTTTCCTTTAGTAATAGCAAACGTCAGTGGATACTCCGTGCATGCACTTTCCAGGCTAATACAGCATCGCCTCGCACAGCCCCCCAGCCTCCACCGCTTGCAAACGCTCATTCCAGCGACAGCACTGAATAAAGGACCACAGCCGCTTTGAGATGAACGCTTCACGTGCGGCCGCGTCCTCCACGCAAAGCGCGGGATCTGCATTTGCAAAGCCGCCCTACAGCCCTGCAGCTCTGGGACAGCCAGAGGGCACCTCGAGCCCCGGCATCAAATCCCCGGCACGAATCGAACCACCACCGTAACGCCGCTTCCGGCGGCTCGCCGCTCCGATCCTGCCCCTCCGCCGCGGGGTACTGCCCCACAAGGGCGGCCTCCCTACGACCACCGCCACGGGGCACCCGCGCTGCGCCGCCGGCTCGCGGCAAATTAGCGGGGCCCCGCCTGGCTCCCACCCGCCGCAGGGAGCTCGGCCCGGCCCGGCCCGGCCCGCGGGGCAGCCCCAGGGCACCCGTAGCGCCGTTTCCCAGAGGCTGCCGAGGGAGCACCGAGGCGAGGCCAGCGGGGCGCGGAGACGGGCGCCGAGCCCGCGGTGAGCGCCGAGCCCGCGGCCGCGCCGGGACACTCACATGAACCGAGAGCCGCCGCCGCTGCCCGCCCGGGGAAGAAGGACCCGCTCCCGGGGCTGCTCCAGCGAGCGCCTGACGTTTGCAAGCGGGCGCTCGGGAGAGCCTCGCTCCCCCCGACAAGCGCAGGGCTTGGGCGCCCAACGCGTCTTTCCCGGAGCACTGTCAGAGCACGCACAGACACGGGGAGAAGGGTGTTAAACTCTCTCTCCCTCTCTCTCTCTCTTTTTTTTTTTTATATTGGGTTTTTTATTTTATTTTCAAGAACTCGAAAAAAAAAAAATAAGAAGCGCAGGCACTGTGCAGGTCGCCCCTATGGCCCTACAGCGAGCGGCTGGCGGGGAGGAGTGACATCACCGGGGGCGGGCGGGGTGGGGCCGGGGCGGCGGCGCTGGCGCAGGTACCACCGGAGCCTTTCCTTTCCTCTCTCCCGCCCCTCTATCCTTATCCTCATCCCCACCCCCTTCCCCTATCCGTGTCCTATTCCCCATCCCCATGCTCCTTTCCGCATCCCCATTTCCCCTTCCCCATCCTCTTCCCCGTCCCCATTTCCTCTTCCCCGTCCCCTTACTCCTTCCCCCTGCCCATTCCCACCCCGTCCCCCCATCCCCTCCCTTTCCCCAGGGGGTCTCTGGCCCGTGAGTCTGTAGCAGCACAGGGGTGATCAGGGCTCCCAGCATGTCTTGTGAGTCCTTTAGAGAAGCGGGTAAAAGTGATTTCTCTGGTGGCAGGTTTAGTTCCTGAACAGACGTGTGTGTCCGATAAATCAAATGGTGACAAACCCCATTTTAAGTCTTCATTAGGACACTGATGTAGCAGAATTCAACTTTTCTTCAATACCTATCCTGCATTTTAATAAACTTTGTGAAATCACTCATTTCAGGGTTTTTTGTGAAGTAGCAACACTAGTTAGAATCGTGTATTCTATTTCAGTTATTTTATCAAATTAATAGTTACTGTAGTTGTAGCAGGAATATTTCAAGACTTAAGAGCAAAGTTATTTTGTGGAAGAATTTTTTCCTATGAAATGGCCCACTTTGTTTAACATGCCATGATTTAATGGAGAAGTGTTAAGTATAGTATGTTTAGATTACCTGCTCTCCTGAAATTGCTCTCAATTGCTTTAAAAATAATTTAGTAGCAGTATAATTATCTTTTAATTCAGAAAAGCTGCCTTCATAAGGTAAGGAATATTTACACCTGAGTACTCAGGAGGCATTTAAGTAAGTAGGCATTTCAAGTTCCTAATGGGGCTACTTGCCATTATTTCTGGATGTGGATGCTTTGGAAATTTATAGATGCGTTTCACTGGAGGGGCTCATTCAGGTTGGTCTCTTTGTATGTGCAATATTTCCTTCTGAGAATCAGATTTATTATGTTTTTACTTTTCCCTAAGGGCAAAGTTCTTAGTGTCCCTTAACTCAGTCACCTTAACACTGCTGCAGTGAAGAAGTTGGAAATGATGGTTCTAGAAAAGGCTGACTTCTGAAGAAAAAAAAATCTTTTCTCTGAGAGCAGTAGATATTTGGAGGAGCAAATAAATTGCTCAATAGGTGGAGTTCCACTTTGTATTTTATTTCTTGTTTTTGGACATCAAAAAGCTACCTACTGCAAGATTTTCACAATAGTGCTAATCTGAATATTGAACAGGAATTTCTAAAGGTCTTTAAAGGTCTTTTTTTTTTTTTTTCTGATTTTGCTGAGAATGTTGTGAGTGTTTTTGTGTACTATAAAAGTTTATAAGGGGCATTCGGATGAAGGTAGGGAGCTGAGGAAAGCTGTTCAGAGGTGGGATGCAACAAATCCACTCCTGGACTTCTAATCTTTATGCTAGGCATGTTTCACAGTGTGACAGACTGTCTCTTATATATGGAATAAATGGTGCTTTGGAAACAGTGACTCAGTAATTTTAGATTACACTAATAAGAAAAGTTTTCACTTCCTCTTCCACCCTTACTGGTTTGGATTATTAGAATTGAATTTCCAGAATTCAACCCGAAAATTGAATTTCCATTAACTGGTTCTGGTGTCAGTTTAAAATAACAAACCTTTCTTCTTCTCTTCCTGTTTTTATTTCAACGTTATGGGGAAGTTCTGAAGGATAAAATTAATTCCTTCAAATCATAAAATTAATGCAGTATGTGTCTATTCTATATAGTAAACATGAGTTTGAGGTGTAGAATTGTGTGCATTGAAGAAAGGACAATGTGTTGCACTCTCATTGTTTATAGTGTTTATAGTTCTGCCAGACTTTAATGTGGAGTGAAAAAAAGATGACAAAAAATAAACCTCCTCAATTTAAAAAAGTCAGAGAAGAGCTTTTTTTCAGATGAAGTTTTAAAATATCTATATTTTTCTATATCGTTCTTTTTGAATTTTGAAATGTCACTAAGTCACTAGAGAAGTGTTGAGACTGAAAAATGTTTGTTAAAAAAACCCTTTTCATTTTACCTGTAATACGTGTCCCTTTGTAAAGGTGGTGGAAGGCTTAAGGTTGGGGTTGTTTTATTTTTCAACTCAGTCTCTGGAATTTATGTAAACTGAGAATTAAGGAGCAATCAGAGTTTGACTGTGAGGGTAGCAATTGACAGAACTGGCTGCTGATGTCAGAGAAAACCTTTTTCATTGCTTTCATAGATTCCCTGTAATTAACTCTGTGGTAAGAGAACATGTTTTATTGTATACATGTTAAAATTCTTTATTGATTCCTTTAGGTGGGTGACAGGAAGGGTTGCTTGCTTATCTCATGTCTTGCTTTTTGCCCATCTGGTTTCCAACCAAAGGGGGCGAGTGATAAGTGTGCGGTTGCCTACTTGAACAAATTCCAGATGCTGTAATTCCTCCTTGTAAGCCAAGTGATCTGGAAAGCAAGGAAAGTTTAATCACTTAAAATGGTTACTGAATTGATGGGATTTAACAATTATTTTTATTAAAATTCCTTTCTAAGTGTCAGCTGAATGCAGGTACAGTGTGTTAGAGAAGTACTATCTAACAGTATTTTTCTACAGTAAAAATGAGAACATTTTATCTCAGTAAATATATTGTACACTACATATTTACCTTTTTCGAGACATGATGCATCTTGCTGCTAGGCATAATCTTACTCCCCCTCCCCTCCACTCTAATCTTAATAACTTGGTTTTCTTCTATTTTAGAGCAAGCATTAGAGGATCATTGTACCAAGCAAGATTATAATTTAATCTGTAAACTAAGCTATTTTTTTTCTAAGTGTTTAATATATATTTTCTTTCTGATGTTGAGTAATTTATTTGGCAGATGTTTTTATAGGAATGGGGGTTCTTATTATAAATGCACACTTACGGGTTTCCAATTGGAACCTGCTGCATGCCAGTAAATCTTTGTGCTTGCACTCTGTCCAATTGATGGCTTTCCAGTGGAAAATTCTAACTGTAATGTGCATTGTTGACATCCTAAAATAAATCATCTGCAAAAAAGTATGAAATAGTCATGAGATATGAAAGTATTGTATCTTTATAAATAAGACTTTTAATACAAATACTAATATAAATATTCCCATGGTCAAACCTGTTTCGGATTTTTCTTCCTTTTTTAAGTTTGCTTCCTTAACACTATACATTCATATTCCACATTATTTATTTTTTTATTAGAATGTAAAAGTACTTATCTCATGTCTGTGTTTCTTCAGGGGAAAAAAAAACCCACAAGTGAGATCAGTCTTTCATGTTTGCTTTACAATCCTAAGTCGGACTGTATTAGTTAAAACAGAAGGTATCTTTCATAATATCCATTTGTATAGACCTAGTAAATATGTTTAGTATATAAGGATCTTTATGCAACCTGTATGGAGTTGCTGTCAGTTGGGATTCACAAATAAATTCAGTATTTTTTTACTGGGAATTCTGTGCTTTGAACAACATTGTTCCCTTAGAAAAAGAATAATTTTGAGACCAAATTGTTAAGTCTTCTGTTTCTCCTGTGTGACTTCCTGAAGGGGAAAAAAAAATCTTAATTGCATTATTTTGTAAACAACTAGTAATCTGTGTCTGTATCTTTTGCTGATAAATTTTTACTCTGTGTTCTCTATTGAAGGAACACGAATTGCTCTGAAGGGCTTAAGATTGTGTGAAAAAGATGTTTCCTTTAAAAGACACTGTGATGGGTGCCTCCACCTTCTTTGCCTCAGCTCTGCCACATGATGTCTGTGGAAGTAATGGCCTCCCTCTAACACCTAACTCCATAAAAATTCTGGGGAGATTTCAAATCCTTAAAACAATCACCCATCCCAGACTTTGCCAGTACGTTGACATTACCAGAGGTAAACATGGTGAGTATCTGTTTAATAAGCAAGTTTTTTGTATGATTACGGTTTTGGGTTTGGGTTTTCTTTGGTGACAATATATTTTAAGGTGACTGAGCAGAATACTGCCTTCAAAGCACCTGCAAGTGGTCAGTTTTCAGTCTCAAAATTCCTGAATACCTTTGCTATGACCAGCGGCATTGGCTCTTTTCCTTCCCTGTAGACTCAAAGCGAAGATTAGTTGTCTGTCCTGTCTTGTCATGTTACACTAACAAATAAAAGCTTAGAACTTCCTTCTTTTTATACCTCACTGAAATTCCTGAACTCAATTGCTCTGCCATGTCTGTGTGTAGAATATGGAGATACATGTATTTTTGATGGTGAACTCCTACACCCATGTTCTAATCTTGTGAACATTTTCATGTGATAGCTAGGTTTCTTATACTTAGCAGCTGGTGTCATTATCTCATGTCTTGGCTGTAAGCTTCCTGTATTATTATATTTTGATTTCTTCAAGATTTCTCCCACTAGTGGTTACTTTATTCTAGTACAGTTTTGAAAGTTTTTTTTCAGTACCTGTTATTTTTAGCTCAAATAAATCTTAAGGTTCTTTCTTTCTGCTCTAGATATTCTGTTGCAAGCTCAGCAGGACTACAGCAGTTAATTTCCACAAAAAGGCTGCAACACCTGTGACAATTTAAGTCATTGCCACCTTTAACTTTTAAATCAACACTGTTCTCATACAAAAGTGCATTGTATGTATTTGATTAGCTACAGGGTCTCATAAAGTAGGGCAAGTAATTTTTTTCCCTTTTAGAATGCAGTATGATGGAATGTTTCAGATTTTTATGAAATTAGGATATTGCCAACTCCAGATACTGAAGTATTCTGTAGGTCAGGGAGTTCTTTATGTGTTTTCCTTTGCCCTCAAACATGTAAGTTTTCACTTACGCAGTCAGGAGGTCTAGAAATTTTAATAGTTTTCATTTGTATTTACTAGTACTGCTTGAAAAAATACCTGTGATTTTCTTACAATATTGTTTGTGATGAAAGATTGGGAAGTATTAACTAACATAACATTTAATATATAAAAAATAAATAGTAAAACATGGCCTTTTTGATTACAAAGGGTAAATGACATGAAGATTTATGTGTGTGTACAAAAATGAAGGAAAAAGTTCCTTCTTATAGTTGAAGTAACTTGAAGGATAGTAAATAAAATGTCTAACCATGAAGTCAGGAGAATGTTCTGTTTTAACAATGGTTAGAATGCCAGCTAATAATTTTGATTATAATATGGGAAATTTGGTAGTATATTGTATCATTTTGATACTGGCAGAACTTTCCATGTGCCAGTTCTATGCCTAATGATTTAATGTTTGTGCAAATGTCAGTTTCTACTCTTGCACAGAAATGTGAGAGCAGACTAGGAAAACAGTGCAAATATAAATTAGATGTATAAATTCCCCCACAGAAGGTTTTCAAAGGGGGAATATAAAAATAAAAGAAAAACATTCAGATTGGGTTTTTTTGCAAAATTAAACTTTTTAAAGATCTGTGCTAGCATTGTAGATGGCAATCTCAAAATTTTTTCTTCCAAAGCAAGCTTAAATGCAAAGCTGCTTTGGGAGTTTCCTCACATGCCCCTGTAGCATCTTACACCTTTGTCTTTTTGTACTGTGTGGTTGTTGTCTTCAGTGCAACAATAGTTTTGGTTTTCCTTCCATATTCAGGGGCAGCCCATCCATTTTTAGAGCATCCCTACAGCTCCATGTTGGGCAAGAGGTGCTAGAGCTGGCAATGTGCTCATTGGCCTGTCAGGACTGAAGCTCCTGTGCTTATGCCGAGTCCCTTTTCTCAAAGCTGGGCTTCCTTTGTCTCTCTTCATCAACCCAGCCACGTATTTCTGCAAATTTATATATACTTATCTTTAAGACCTCTGTTCTTCAGTTGAATCTGACTGACATTGGCTGAGGGCTTTGGTATTTTTTAGGAGATTACTGGATGCTTGGATGGTTGGATCGACAGTGCTTTGCATGAGGAAACTGGGAAGATAATTTCCTGTATTTCATAAATAAAAAATAGTGGTGTTATCCATAAGCTGTACATCTTGTAACATTTAATTATGTGGAATTTTCTGTACAATGTATGTCCAAATCCTTCAACATCTGCCAAATAGGTAGAAGAAGTCTCTACTCTCAGAGTTTCGTTTGGATTCCAGTCCTCTTATCCTATTTTTTTTTTTTTTTTCTGAATTAGAGAGACTGGTTGTGGCAGCTGAACACTGTGAGAAGAGTCTGGAAGATTTGCTACGAGAAAGAAAGCCTGTCAGGTGAGGTGTCAAGCTAATGCAAATCCACTCATCATTATTTCACATATCATCATGGCAAAATCCTGGACAATCTTTTAACTTTACTGGTTTATCTAAATTTTATTCTGTTAAACTCTCTTAACCTGAAGACATTGTTTAGCAGATAAAAATATGCACCCAAAGAGGGAGTACTCATTTCTGTGAAATTTTGTTATGGGGAACTTGCTTACAATTGAAAGAAATACTTTGTAACTCAGAAAATACTGTAGTTTTGGGGTTTCCTCTTAAAAATAAAACCAGACCTATGACAGGATATGGAACTTTCTAAGAATTAATGTGAAGGTTAAGAATGCTAGGTGATGAAATACAGCTTTCACTAGAACAGCTGGAATTTGGTGTGTGTTTTTTATTTGTAGAAATCTATTAATTTATCATCTAGAAAGTGGACAAGATGTCAGATAATATGCCCTGTGTTTGTGTTAGCATTTTGTGGGCTTGAACTTTTGTATGACAGTGTGTGTTGCAGAGGGCTGTAGCTTGAGGAATGTTAGGGAAGTACAGCTTCCATTTTTTCTTAAGATAAAGAGGTATTAGGTGTAAAGGGTTTTTCATGTGTGATATATAGTTCTTCACAAAGTTTTGCATCAGGTTCCTATTGTGCAAAGTTCCAGAAACAGTTAAAGCATCAGAAGCTCTTTTCAGTCCTTTTTAATTCGGTTCTCACACTGTTCTTTGAGCATGTGTGTCTTGGTGTCAGATGAGAAGCAGCCCAGACTGCCTGCTTCCTTCTAGACTGTTTTGGAGAAAGCTTCCATGTAGCTATTTTAATTTGCTTTGAATTGCATGATGCAGTATACTTACATAGATTCTCTGACAAAACTTCCTCACATAGCAGGTGTGGTCTATATGCACATCCATTATGCCCTTTTATACTAGCATGCTTTTGTGGCCTCCAGAAGGGTTTTTTAGATCAGTTGGTAAGGTATACAACTTCGGGTTTTGGCCTGCTGAAAGAAGTTACTTCCTTAGTTTGTGGTGTTACCTCAGCTCTTTGGGCTGTGGCTCTGTTAAAAGTAGTAGCACAAAGACTGGCTTTATTTTTTTCCTCTTGTCTTGAGAGAGTTTTTGCTGTAGTAAATTGTTCTACTCTTAGATCTTTCTTTTAATGAGCCAGTTGGGATTTCTTCTGGATGTTGTAACGTTTGAGGATAAGGGCTACAATATAGCCTGTATGTATATCCACAGTTTTTAGAGACATAAAAGTTTCATCTACTGTGAATTACAGTTTTTGCAGTAGTAGGATAAATTCTGTAAAGGATAAAGTAAAGGATAAATTATGTTCACTTCAAATGATGTTTCTTGCAAGACTGACGTTTTCCTTTTTCTATTCCTATGGAGACCTAGAAACTTCCAGAAATAAGTTGGGAGGACCAATTCCCACTTATTGGTTATGTGATCTGTCTATATCAATTACCTTTGGAGGGAATATTTGGCTATTTTATGAATTCTCATTACACTGGTCAGTGATAGCATAGCTGGCTACACATCCGGAGCTGACCCTTGTGCTATTGCAATTAATTCTTTAAACTGTTTATGGAATGTGAGAAACTGCTCTTCTGGTTTCTAGATTAATTTTCCTTATGCTTGCCAGTAACCTAAGTCCTTTGCACCTGTATTACAAGCTGATGTAAAGTCAGCAGGAAATCTTCTATTATGTCAGTGCTGAAATTCAAGACATTACATTATGGGCAGTCTATCATTCTATACATTTTGGAAAACAGGCCATACAGCTGTTTGGTAGTTGTTTGCAGTTAATCTTTGCTGAAGTCATGCATCAGGTGTAGCATACATTCCTTAATATATGAATTATATTTTAAAAAAATAAATGTAGTAATGTTCTTTCTTCAATTATCTTCAGACTTTCCCCAGGATTTCTAGTTCTAATAGATCAGTTGCATGTAAGGGCCAAGTACTGGAAATTAGAGCTTCAAGTGTTTGCTGCTGTGTTCTGTCACAGTGCAGAAAGTCATTTTACTGAGCATATCATCAAACGTTTGCTAGAAATTGGAGTTGTGACATATTCAAGAATTCATTCATTCATTACCTAACTATACTGTGTCAGCAGTCCCCAGGAATTGCAGAGATTGTTTGTCATTGTCCTCAAAGTTAACGTGTTCAACTTCATTTTCAAAGATTAATGCAAGTAAGTGTTTGGTAATTTATGGCCAGATTATTTTCTGCTTTGAGTGTTGCATATTTGGGATCCTGGAATAAGGTATAAGAACTCAGGTAAATTTTCCCTTCTGCTATAAAAAAATCTTATCAGGTAAATTTAAAGAACTCTCAAAGGGAGGAAATGAGTGTCAGCTTTTCACAATTCTTACCACAGGTAAGCAGGTACTGAAAAGGAATTTACTACAGCTCTCTAGTGTTTTGGTGGTTTTTTTTTTTCAGCAGATAGCCATGTGGACATAGTAACTGCAGTTAATGCTTCTAAAAGTGACATTAATCTCAGTTTTCTTTACTGTGCTTCCATTGGGCATCACTGTAACAGCAGGGGAGCTCTTTTGGAGTTGTGTGCCACAGGAAATTCAGGCTGCAACCATGGATTAGAGGGTATGATAAGAGTAGGATAAGAATTTTAGGTATTGATATCCCATTTTTCACCAGACTACTGTCCACTGTCTTCCCTGAAAGAGATTGTAGTCCAGGTCATTGTTTCCTGTTTGCATATTCTCAGTTTAGTATCCTCGTTGTTGTGCTCACTGAAAGGATGCACTTAATTTCAGTTTATAACAGTCACACTAGTGCAAAATCAGCTCTCTAAAGTATGTTCAGGAGTCAGTTAAATGTTTTAAAGGCAGGAAATTTATGTACAGTCACACAAAAATAGTAAATACCTGATTTAAGCTCACAATGGTTTATTGCTGTTCAGAGATTTGAAAATGTCTCAGTCTAGCTGGTTTCCTCTGTCTTCCTGTGCATACAAGGATTTTTTTCTTGCGAATGAATTGAAAATAAGTCACAAAAAATTATAGTGGGTAGATGTTTTATACTTTAACAGTCTCACTCAAGTGGCAGTCAAAATTTTAGTTTTTCCAAGTTACTAGTTGTCACTATTGCTACCAGAGACCAGAATGTAGGATGTACATTTATCTTTAAGGTTCTCCATCTTTTAAACACATTTCCAACTACTCCTTTGAGATACCTTTTCCAGACAGTGTTAAAGGAGTTATTTTCTCTGCTCCTGTGCTGTTATAAAAGGAGTTGTGAGTGCTTCCTTTTCTGTCATGCTTCAAGTGTGTTTCTTCTTTGAAGAAGTTGGTCTGCACTTGTATTCCTAACAATAAAAATGCCAGAAAATACTGACATTCAGCAGACTTTTGGCACCTACAGTACAGTTTCTGGGTTGGTCTTCAATTTGTGGCTTGGACAGTCTAAGTCCATTCCTTTCTTCAATAAAATATAGTTGTCATATGTTTTGAAAGTCATGGTATTGAAAAATTACTAGTGAACCATCAGATACAAGGTATAGTTTGTTATACATGGAACATTTGATGGGAAGCAGACTGTGTCTGCAGCTGTTTACTAGTTTGGAGAAAACATGATCTGATGGATTCGGATGAGTACATTTTATTTGGCTACATTAAAGAGTTGTCTGTTCGCTGATTGGACTAGAGTTCTTCATGCCATCATTGCTGTTAGTGTGCTTTTGGCAAAATTGAAGTGAGACTGTGGTACAGAAGTTATTAAGTGGGGAGTAAAACAATTTCTGAGTAGCCAGGCGTTCTTCAAAAATGTTTGTAAAACAGGTGCAAGTCATCAAAAGGCCGAAGGTTTTACATGATTTGACTTGAAGAGCTGCATATGAGCAGAGCTTCATGGGCTGAGTGCATTCTGCTTTGAATCAAACCTGTGTTGGAATTTCGCATGAGAAATCCATATATCACAATAAGGCTGAATTTGGCAAAGATAAATTATGTACTAGTAAAATGAAGTAGCATTAATAAACAAACTTAAAGGGTTTTTTTTCCTTAAGCATGTGTGAAGTTCTGTAGTTTGGACATTTAGTGTCTATAGACTTTTTCTTTACGTTCTTGATAATGCTTTGCTTGCAAAGGTATGATGAAAGATTATCTGTTAGTCTGGAATTGTTTATATATTGTCTAATTATGCTTTTCTTCATATAGAAGCACTGGTTTATTTCTGTAAGTAATTTTTAGCCTGACTCAAGTCTTCCTGTAGCATTCCTTTTAGCATAGGTTGTCTCCTGTGATTGCCTTTACTCTTACAAGAAAACAATTGTTTGGAATGGAAAAGGGGTGCAGCTTGCATGAGTGTTAGAGGTGAACGTTGTTGCTCGAGATGTTTGAGTGATCTTTTTAAGTATGGAACCAATTTTTTTGCTTGCATAGTTGGCTGCACTGTTTGATGGCAGCACAAGGGCATTTCAGTATGTTTCCTCCTTATATGTGAAACATAACAGTGAGTGCATGCTTGTTTCTTATCTTGTCTTCCGGGGGGGGGAAAAAAGTGAAGAATCCTGCTCTTTGAGATTGATAGTGTCTGCCTCTTGCTATTAAAATGTGGATATGATAGCTGTATGTAATTGTCCTGATTTCAACTAGGGTAGAGTTAATTTCCTTTCAATAGCTGTTCCAGTACATGTTTTGAATTTGGAATGAAGAGCGGTGTTGGTAACACTGATGTTTTGGGTTTTTTGCTAAGTCATGTTTATCCTGAGTCAAGGACATTTTTCCGTGGCTCGTGTTCTGCCAGTGAGAAGGTACACAAAAGAAAGTGGGAGGGAGCGGAGCTGGGATGTTCCACACCACGTCATGGCCAGCATCAGCTGGGGGAGTTACCTGGAAGGGCAGCCAGGGTCCAGGAAGGGGGCCTGGCACTGGTCAGTGCCTGGTGAGCAATTGCACTGTGCATCACTGGGTTTTCCATTTTATTACCAATATTATTATCATTTACCATTATTACTGTATTTTACTTTATTTTCAATTATGCCACTAATCTTATCTCAACCTACAAGTTTTACTTTGATTCTTCTTCCCAATCCACTGAGTTGGGGGGGAGAGAGGGAGGCTGAGTGAGTGGCTGCATGGTGCTTAATTTCCAGCTGGGCTTAGACCGTGACAATATAAAGTCTGTGGATGGAGAAAAAGTATATGATTATTTCAACCTTTTGTTCAACTGTGCTTTTTCTGTAGTTCTTTGTAGACACTTTATACAGATTTCCATGCTAAAAGCAGTATTAAAGATCTTAAACAGAAGATGAGTTATGCTGAGTTAATTGAGAGCAAAAGTACTGGAGGGTTTTGAGTCTACAGTTTCTAGTGAAAGAGAATGTTGAATTTCAAACAGACAAAACACCATCCTCAGCAGGAGGGTGGCTTCATCCTGCAAAGATATTTCTGCAAGGAATTGTGTAAGAGTCATGTTAAAATTCCATTCTGCATTAATAAGCAAATTGGTACTAATGAGCTAATGTCTGAAAGCCCAAATGTCAAAGTTGTACTGTGCAAATCTTAGGGGATTTAAAGCACATTATTAATCCTAATGTTGATTTATGATAGTTGTCTTTAGCATAAAAATTGCTGTAGACTGTGAGAACAAGATGTGGTTAGTATATGGTTATTCTAACAAAATGCAGTGTTTGACACTTCATCCTGCTTCTAGAAAGAAAAAAAAAAAAGGAAGAGTGAGCACTTGTTAGACTTACATCCTTCTGGAAAGGGACTTTATTTTCTTAAGTGCAAGTACTTGCTTTTGGACTACTGAACAATGTCTTCAAGGGAGCATTTGTCACGGATTAAGGATCAGACAGCTGGTTTATTTAGATGCATTGATATGCTTGCAAACATCTCTAATGTCACTGTGGTTTGAGATTTGTTTCTTCTCTGCATATGGATATTCTCTTCTTGGGCGGGTAACTAAATAGGTACCAGGGTCTTGGATATTGTTGTGATGGGAGTGTTTGGAAGGCTGGGAGATCAGGCTAGTTTTAATGTTTCATTCATTGATTAGCAGTACACATCTTACTAAAGGTTGGCTTGTGCATATTGTTACTCATCACTCTGTAGACAGAACTGATACTTACTGTAAATTAGCTGTGAGTATCCAGTACCACGGGACTGGTGCTGTGCAGTCAACAGTGGCAGCTGTGGCCCTTGGTTCTTAAACGTCTAGGTGGTGAAGCTTGAGAGCTCTTCAAGCAAAGCATGAACTGGCCTTTCTTCTACTATTATCTAATGCCTGACATTTTTATGTAATCAGCACTATCCAGCCTCTGCAAAGTATGATTTCTTGTACTTCCAGTAGTGCTTATTTTATGTTTTGCCAGTTATCCTTCCTATGTATTTGGGAGTATGTCCTGCATATTTAGAGTTGGTTCTGCTTTTCTTGCCCTTTAGTCTCACAAATTTTGGTGTGTGGTTTTCTCCTCCATGCAACTGCAGCCCTCTCTATTTCCCTCTTTGGTGATCACATTTCTCTTATTGCTTTGAAGAAAATTTAGTATTAATTGTATGGTGATTGATAAATTCCTAATTTATAGTCACAGGCATCTGCTTTGTCTACACGTAAGTTTATGGTTAGCTCTCCAGATAGGTGTTTCCTGCCTGTTGTGATGATGTGCACTGGTTTATAGATCAAAGTGATGTACTTCCTAGCAGTTTTTGCAAGATCAGTTCTTAGCTGTGAAATTCCTAGCAGCGCCACTGCTTATTGGCCTAGTTGTAAAGTCCCTTTGATCATTTGAATTTGCAGGCTGGTCTTCTTGAAACTTCCCATTCTGTTTCACTTTTTAGCAATGTCTATACCATTTGTAGAGGGATCCAGATTTTTTGAGCTAAACACTAAAACATACTTAGCTAGGCTTTTGACCTTAGGTATTTAGATTTTTTTTTAAATATGTTATGGCCAAGTTATTTGTTAAAGTAACACTGTTGCAACATGTAATTTACATAGAGTTCCTGGCTTTAGAAGTACAGTGCTGCAAGATTTGTTCATAGCTTTAAAAGTTTTGTTGAAAAATTTTTAAATGGGGGAGAAGGGGTTTTAATTGGGAAAGTGGCTTGTTAATAATGCTTAATCTCTCATAGAGATGCCAACAGAAATTAATTTTAAAAAATCAATCCTGTCTGACTGCAAGGAGAGCATTATTTATTGATAGCTAGTTATGATTTCTAGAGCTGTCAGTTCTGTTTATACTGCCACACAGCTGCAACAACGTTAATTGCATCAATAATTACCCTTCATTTTCAGCTTTTCTTTTAAAATTTTTAATCAATCAGGTTTTTCTGATCCACCTAGGGCACCACAGTAAAAATGAGGGAATCTGTCTCCTTCCCATCCATCATACATGAGGTTAGGGACCCATCACTTCTCTTGCAGTATGGAGGAGAAAGTAGGCATAGCTGATGTTAAGTAAAACTCTATTCTCATGCCATAGATATAGGTCTTCCTTAAAAATAAAGTAAAATATGCAGTTCTACATTATAACCTCAAATGGGAGAAAGCACTCCTATGATCTTAAAATGTCAGATCAATACCTTGCCCTCAGTTGCAGCAGGGAAAATTGATAGAGTATCAATCACAATGTACGGCTTTTTAAAGGTGCATGCATTTGTTCAGAGGAATCCGAAAGAAAGCAAAAACTTTTTGGAGATCTGACCTCAATTGTTCTTAATTCTTAATAACTTTTTATGAGATCACTCCTTTTGGAAATGGAGAGGAGAATGTGAGATGTGTTGTTTCCTTCAATGAAATTTTGGCCTTTTGACATATACAAGTACGTGTATATAATGCTATTGAAGCTACTTCTTTATTGTATATTTTGAGGTCATTGTCTTGTTTTCCCCCCTGTTAGGTCTTGTTCTTTTATTGTCACCTGTGCATCTAGTTCTATTATGTTACTCGGAGTGTATAGTCAGTGGTAAGAATGCTGAGTCTCTGATCGGGTTTTAAATCAGGGCTCCTTTACCTAATTTTTGTATCTGGTGATTGAAATCATTTATTTCACTGCACTTTTTAGTCCAATGTTAAGTATCACTATTACATCTTTGACATATGAATTAGCTGAGGCTAAGATGCAGAAAAAAACTTTTAAAATGTTGATCGGGGCAAGATCAAAAACTAGGAATGTGGATTGTCTTTCCTATTCTGTGCATTAAACAGGATGGCACTAGACGTTTCATTAAAGTACCACTTTATAAGGTGTACTTACTTTTCAAAACTACTTTTTTCATTTGCTCTCCCTTATTTTTGGATGAATGCTGGATGTCCAAAAGAAATTAAGGTGCAATGTTTAAAAATTTTTGGTTTATGGCTTAAATCATGCAAAGTGATAATGATCTGAAAAATCACCGGTCTGATAAAATTGTTGTATTCAATCTGCTCTGTATATAAAGTTGTTCTTTATCTGTGCTTTCATCTATTGTTTCATGGGACTTTTATCATACATTACAAGTTGAGACCTTCATAAAAGTGTAACATCATCTGAGTTGCTTTTAAAGTCATGCTTGAACTTTAAAAAAGGAATGAAAGGGCTTTCTGAGTTTCCTCAGGTGCGCGATGAACTTGTTGAAGATATCCTGTGTGAAATAGCCTTGTGAATGAGTTTTAGAGACTTCTGAGGACTCTGTCTATAAAATTCTTTTTTTGTGTGTGTGTCTTATTCTCTGTTTGTTGCATTCCTTTCCAGTTCATTTCATTCTGGTAATGTGAATGCATTTCCAAGTAAATTGGCAGTGTTTACAATCTTGGTCCCCAGTGCCATTTTTTAATCAAACACATAATAAAGTGCTAAATAAACCAATCCCACCTGCATCAAACTCTTTATGTTCTGTATAGGGTATTTTGTAATTTATTTACCCAGGAAGACCCAATTTATCTGCACATCTGGTTTTCAACCCAGTTCTGCTTTTTATCCCGTTTTCCAGCTGGTTGATTGAGGAATAAGGAGGTCAGATGGCTTTCTTGAGGTCAGTGTAGGGATTGTCTCAGCTGAGATTATACCCAAACTTTATCCTTTGCTGAACCATTTGGCCACACCACTTCTAACCAGCCTATCCACATTGTTGGCAGTAATGGAACTAACTGCAAATGTCATTTTCTTTTGTTTTATAGTTTTGCATGTATTGAAATATTGTCACTTTTATGAGTTCAGAAACATTACATCTGTTCACAACCTGGTTCCCTTTCACTTTGAACAGATGCGATTTTTTGTGATGAATCTCCTTCCTGGATTCCAAATGTGTATTCGTTTCACAAGTTCAGGGATAGTGATTGATGACGTTGCTGGTTTGTGTTGCTCTGGTGTGCTTCCTCAGGGCAGACCCTGTCTGACACTCTGCTTTGGGAGAGGAACCCATGTTTTCACTCCTGTGTATCAGTGCTACAAGCTTCGCAAGACTCCTGCTTGTTGAGGTTCTCTTCCTTTAGAGTTGACTTTTTACAGGAATATGACAATGTTAGAACAAGATGCACCGATTTAATGAAGGACTTACTTAAGCATGCATTGCAGTGTATGTACCCATGAACTCTAAGTCTGAGGAAAGAGAAACTTAGAAACATGGTATCATCAGCATACTCTTGCTCTGTTTGGTCTTGCTCTGCCTTCCTAAGAAAAGTCATGACTTAGTACTAATCCACATACACATCTCTAGTACCTACAAAATTACAGGACTCTGTGCAGTTAAGTAGATGATGAAGGAGGCTTGCTTTCTGATACCAGTCCTGTTTTGTTTTCAGATTCTGTTAGGGCCTCTGTTCACTTCACTTGATGAAACGTACTTATTCAAAATAGTCCATTAAGTACTGAATGTACTTCCCAGGCACAGCTTTCTTCCTTTTAAAAACTGGATTGGGAGCTCTGTGTTGACTGATACAAAAGCATAAAAGGAAATTAAATTTACAACTGGCCATAACGAGTTAAAAATACCACAAATATATTTGAAACAGCCAGAAAAATTTCTCCTTTCCTCAAGATTTTGCTCCTGCCTTCATTTTGCTCCAGCCTGCTGTTTTTGCTGTACAGGTCCTGCTGTACAGGGACATAAATGTGATGGGTTGACACTGGCCAGATGCCAGTGCACCTACAAGAGGTAGCAGGATTGATGCCCACATTCTTCACCAACAATTAATTATTGCAAAACCAGCACAAACACTATGTACTGATTACCTACACTGTAATAGCTGCCTCTGCATCAAAAGGGGAGATGATGTAGTCTAGAAGGAAGGACAGAACACAGTAAGAAGACAGGAAGATCTTTTGAGATACTCAATTACTCTTTTCAGTGCTACAGTAAAATAGTTTAATATGAAAAGATGGAGAAGATGTATTTCCAGTTTATGCCATGAATGCACTTCTCTTAAAAATAATGGAGTGAATTTGTGTGCGGATTGGCATTGATTTTCCTTTAAACTGGAGGGAAACTGGATTTTCCTTTAAACCTGTAACTTCCATTATATTGACATGAATGCTGAAAATTCATCACTCCATTGTTTCTTTTCTCATGTTGGATTTTTTTTGATCAGACAGTTTAATAAGTCAAGCCTCCTGACCCCACCCGTCTCTGATTTCCAACTGTGTGATCTGCAGTCCTCTTGTTCTTCAGTATTCAATATGTCATGCATGAAGTAGTTTTTATTTTCCTTTCAGCAGTCTGTGGTGTATGTAGCAACTACCATGCTGCTGGCTGTCAAATGCATTTTTCCACAATTGGTTTTCCTGCTCCAGAGTCAAGCAATGATAAAATAACAAGGAGATTTTACCAACAGAATTCTTGATGGCTGTGGAATGCCACAGGATCTAGTAGATGATATTACCAGACATGATGCTCAGGAGGCAAACTTTTGTTTCACCCATAAGAAATCTTGGATTAGAGGAAGTTGGAAGCCAGGAAAATATCATATGTGCTTGCTCTGTATTCCCTTTCTCCTAGGCATCTACCTGCTTTTTTTTTTTAATTTTTTTTTTTTTTTTAAAGGATAGTGGTCTGAAATAATTTCTAGTCTGAGCTAATATGACTATTTTTAGGATTTGGAAGACCAGTAATTTTGTTTAAAATGGAAATAATTAGTTGCAATAAATTGTTTGTTCCTAGAGCAGCCTGTCTTGGAGTCCAGTTCCCACTTCTGCAAGCAGCTGCATTATCATTCCCATTAATTACAAACTATAAGTTAAAAATTCGCCACTTAAACTGAATAATATATAGATAATATTGTCAGGGTTATTTTAGCAGGAATTCAGGCATACCACATTTTTGTCATAAAGTTTTTGATTTCTAAATAAAGCAATTATTTTGTTTGATCTTGTGTTTCTGTTGACTATGGCTTAGGCAGTTCTAATCAACACTTTCTTCCCAGGTACTGCTGAGTCCCTACGGGGTGAGTATGCTCACTCTTAGCTCTCCAATACCCTGATTGTTTTCAGGGCTTATTGTCTTTACTTGCTTCCTGATAATCCATCTTTCTCACTCTCTCTGCTAAAATCTGATCCTTTTGAAAAAGGTAAGACTCTGGGTATGCCAACTTCTTCTAGTACTATCCCTTTCACCCTGGCCCAGAAGCTGTTCTCATTTGGATCAGGGAGCATAGTGGGTGCACTAAGAAGCTTTTCTTCCCCACCCAACCTGTCTGAATCCAAAAATGACAACAGTCTCCTAAGCAATCTGATTATTTCATCAGTGGGTTTGCAGAACCACAAGAGATTGAAACTCTGCTGAAACATCTGTTTCCTGACAGGTTAGGTTCATTATTCCTGAATAAACTTCCAGAAAATGTTTTTGTGTCCTTAACAATAAGAACTCAATAGATGGAGATCAGGCTGGCTGCTAAGTGGAAAAGGTAATGTTTTTTGTGAAGGCACAATGCAGCCACCTGTGTACTATTACAGTGTGGAAATTAGTCATTTGTCTGGTATAGCTTTTGGTCTGACAAGTTCTGGAGGTAATAAAACAATCCTCCTTTTTGTGGGTTTTTAAGTCGACTTCCCTTCTCTCTCCACCCACAAATGCCATGCACATGCCTCTTAACCATGCTGGGTTTTGTACTGTTGGCTGAACTTGTTCATATCAACTTGTAGAGATCTTTTTTTTCCTCATCCTATTTACAGGATGGATCTGAGGGAGGAATACAGTTCTCCTGAGTGCTTCCTTTTCTATGCATTCAAGTTATATGCCCCAAATCTGGTATTGGTTTTAATTCTTACAGTCTTTTAATTCATGATTTCTAGTATGAAGGAACACAAAATGACCGCTTTTCATGGCTGGTTCTTCTCCAAACCAGGACAACCATTGAATTTAACCAGTTTGATTTTTATACCTGTGTTCAATCCTTTCTCTTGAAGAGAAGAATGAATAGACAGCTGAATAGATTGGTATTTAGACTGAGGATTAAAATGCAGACAGCTTCTTGAATATGTGTTCCTTTGGCAAAGAATTTTGTTTCTTTTCTTGCTGGCAGGGAGGAAAATAACCTTAAAACAAGTCTTTTTGGAAGAGCTAGGAAATTCCAGTGCATCTCACAGTTTTGCTTTTACTTGCTGCATCCTATAGTATTGCCTTAAGCAGGGGAGTGATTTGTTTTGCTGTAATATGAAGTCACAACCATGATCATCAGCTGTTGAGATGAAGAGGCAGCTTCATGCCACACAGCTGCCATTATGGCCCTCCTTAGGTCCATGGTGTGATTGGTGTCAAACCTGCCACACTTATATTTGGCAACTTCGTCTCCTGTGTTGTTTCTAGTGCTTTTGCTGTTGTTTTTTTTCTCAGCCTCCTGCTAAAGGAGGGTACTGATACCTCTGCAGTTCAAGAGACCCAATAGTTAAAAAGGGCTAAATTTATTGTAGTTCAACAGCAGCTAGTCTATTGAAAAACAGACTTCCAGCTAATTGACAAAAAAGTTTCTGAATGTGCTCAGAGCTTCCCACCAGCAGTGGATTTTTATAAGTGTCCTCCTCATTTTGAACAACATTTTCTTTTTCTGTTTACGGGGGCTTTTTCAAAGTCAAGTTACACTGCAGCCTGGAAGCAGCTTTAGGAGTGTGTCTTCTGCATTTGCCGAAGGCTGATGCAATGCTTGCGGTGTTGACAGTGGCTGTAGAAACTGGGACAGAGCTGAGGCCCACTGAAGCAAGGGGACAGCCTTGGTAGTGATCTCCAGTGAGGCTGGGAACATCTGCTGAACTTGGCCTTGGGGAGTATAAAGGAGAGAAATCTCTTGAGCTTGATAACAGCAGTAAGTGTAGGTGTCAGGTCCTTTGGAATTAAATGCAAATCTCATGGGTTGTAACCACACCATGTGTTTTCCCTAATAAATAAGAGCTACACAAGGTGCAGCAGCACAATGCAGAGCTTGCTATACAGAGTTCTCTCTCTGCTGAACGACCAGTGTGAGGTACTTGGCTCAACACTTCTGCCCAGCAGGATGGCATCAAGAGCTTAAGAGCACTGAGCATTGAATGCACATTGAAAAATAGTTACCACTCCTGTGTTCCTGGTCGTTGGAATGATGGGAAGGGTTTATCTTGAAGAGCAAAGAATCCCAAAGCAGTATTTTCATGTATTTGCCCGAGTTTTGGGATGTTTTTTTAAAGAATTGCAAGAGAACATGGAGAATAAATGGGTGTGTGAGGCCCCCTGGTGCTAGCAGAGCACACTGCCTGCCTCCAGCAAACAGCTACCAAATTTCACTTTTATTAATTGTTACTTCTGTTTGTTTTTTTTTATATGCCATATTTACTTTTTTTTTTTTTTTTAACACAGAGAAACAATGTTTAGGCTAGAATACCTCGTGATGTACTAATTGTTCACGTACAGTTGTTTCCTTACTGGAAACATGAATATTCCATCTTTTATTTTTCATGTTTTGTTTTACAAAACTGGGCAGAAAATGAGAGAGGGGATTCTGTTTGCCACCATTATTCCTAGTATTTGCATCGAAGGCAAAAAAATATACAAGAAAGCTGCAGACTTGTAATTTTTTTTTTACTACATTCATATTTCTGCCCAAGAATGACTGAGAGGAAAGGTACACAGCTAATAGGGTCTGATGCTGTGGTGTATTTAACTTGTGGGTGGGAGGAGCTAAATGCCTGTGGGGTTTTGTTTTGGTTTTGTGGTTATTAGCCATGAGGTTTTGATCAAATTGCTAAGACCTTGAGAATCACTTTCAAATACTATGATCTAAGATACAGCACCATGGACATGTTAGAATCTATGCCCTTTGTGCTTAAAATTTATCTTAAAAGTATATATTCACAACTTGTGAATTAGTACAGAGCTCTTCTAGGAAAAAGGGGAGAATCTAGAGAATAGCTCCATTCAGGGTAACTTAGTCATGGCTTTTTTCAGTATTTCTGTGTTGCACTAGTCTCAGAATTTGTTGTGTGACTTTTGTCAAAATCTAGCTATTTACTCTTGTAAAACAAATTTTTGTCATTCCATCAGATATGAATAGAAGCTGATGAAGTTGAATAAATAAATTACTTTTGGTGTTTAGTCAGATAGTTGGCTTGTTGCTGTCATCAGACTGAAATACTCCTTCTCATTTTTCAGTTACAGAAGTTTTTAATAAGCAAGAGAACGTGGTGAATATCCTCCAGAAGGCTTGTATGTTATGTGTTAAGACTTGTATGTTGTATGTTATTCTTTAGTAATGAAATACAAAAAAAAAAAAAAAAAAAAAAAAAAAAAAGGATGTAAAGTTAGGTCTTTATAAGCAGATATGCTTTGATTTTTGGACATTGTGTAAAAACCAGTGCCTGCAGAGGAAAAGCTACCAAAAAGACCTGAAATGGCTGAGGGGGAGTGGACAGAATGAGGAAGAATAGAAAGTTAAATGGAATCTCTCTAGGTGACATGAGACATGAGATCTGTGTCTTTTGTTTTTATTTAGAGTGCACTTTGGAAGCCTTTTATGGTGATCTGTACAAATGCCTGACCAGTTATTCACAGAAACTCCTCTTTAAGACTATCAGTCTATGGAGGAAATGGTATTTTTTGTCAAAATACGTAATTATGTCAAAATGTTTTGCATGGTAAGCTTTGTTGTTTCTCTACAAAGATGGTAAGGTTGTTATTCCCAAGGTTGTAAAACAAAATGTGTTGAAAATGCAGATTTCTGCCTTTTTTTTTCTTATTTTAGATTTTGAGATGGCTGAAGACTATAGGTCCAATCTAGTTAGGCCTCTCTGCTATCTTTGAATGAGCTCTAGTTACTGAGTTTTGAAAACCTTTTGTTCAGGTGAATTTTTTTATGAATATCAGTAGGAGACTTAAAAAGAGCAAATAAAAATAAGAGCGGGTTGAGATTTCTTATTTCCCGATTAGGTGAGTTTCTGTTGAAGAGAGTATTTTGTACTTTGTCAGCATTTTCTACACTTCCTAAGGACCAGTTCAGTGTGAAGAAACCTAGTTGTGGAATTTTGAGAAGATGTGTGTATGGCACTGAATATACCCCACCATATTCAATGCTGGTCCCTTAAACTGTTCTGGAATTGTAAATGTCTCACTTTTATTTGGAATATCTGTGGAACACTACATTTTTACAGATTAAAAAGGAAAGCATTCACTATAACATGTTGTTGGTTTGTTTGGTTTTTTTCAGTTCTTCAAGGATCTTATGCATAGCATATGAGGTTTTGCAAGGTTTGCAATATATGAATAAGCATGGAATGGTCCACCGAGCACTCTCCCCTTGCAATATTCTTTTGGATCGAAAGGTACAGGAATAAATCTAGGGGTTTGGTTGCTGCTAACAAGTGCTGTGCTTTGTCATAGATGGAGACTGGACAGTCAGAGTCCTTTCAATGGGGAAAAAAATTGTAGCTCTGGAAAGTTGTTTGATTTGTTTATTTTTTTTTAACTACAATTTTCCCTCATTTCTTAAGTTTCAAATGTTTTGCCAAATTTATTTTTCTATTCTATCCCAAACCACACTTTTTCTCTCTTCTCAAAGTGGTAATTTAAGTCCACTTGTCATCATTCATTACTCACAAAACCTTCCTAGCTATTTTAATAGAAGAATACTTCTCATGGCTAATTAGCTGTCAGTAATATTTCTTGTGTTCCATGGTGATATGATACTTGCCTTTTAAGAAACCAAGATTTTTTTTGTTCATGTTAAAATATTCAAATTTAAGTATCTGTCAATTCTGTTACCACAGAGTATTGAGTTGGCAGAGAGGAATACAATTTATGGTCATAAAAGTTGAGAGAAATTAATAGCTGCTGTTTTCCTCAGAGCAGTTTCTTCATCAGAACCAGCAGCTAAAGCGTTTAACCTATCTGTATAACTCTTCTGTCAATCCTTTTTTACTCAGTTTTGGTAGAATAACTAGATCCTCCCCTTGGAAGACAAAGAAAGGAGAGGACAAAAATAAGGAACACCAAAAAGAAGGAACACACGTAATTTTATATGCTTGTAAACAAATGAAAATCATAATAATGCTCTAACATGCAAAAGTACTCTAGGATTTTAAGATACTCCTAAAATCAATAAAAGAACAGAAGAATGCTGTGAGACAATAAACTTCTAAGCTCTTTCCTGCCCTTAGAAAGCTTTCTGATGTAGCCTTCTCTGTTGCACCATCTGGAGGCTGGCTGAGTGTAATTCAATATTCAGCAGAAATAAGGCTTCAGTTTAACTTCTATGCCTAATTTTTTGTTGTTTGGGTGTTAGCTTTCTGTCTTCACAAATAAAAAGAAAGTACCTGGAAAAACTGTTTAAAATACGTATTAATACTGTTCAGGAGAGCAAGATGGTAATGAATAGATGGGAGGTCTGCAGAAGCAAGGCTGGGTAAAGGAAAGAGCTGTGGGAATATTAGTCATGTTTAGGGAGTTCTGGGAGTCAAACAGGATTTTGAACAGCTTTCAATCAGAAAAAATGTTCAGTGGAGTATTTAAGCCTTTTTAATTTACTGAAAATAATGCTGTAGCTTAAAAAGTTCTGATGTGGTCCAAGGAAAGTGATTTACTTAATGCTCTTGAGAAGTAAAAGCATTAGAAATAAACACCTCTTTAACTTGCATAAAAGATGCATAACTTCTGCATAAGAGATGAGGCAGCAACATAAGAAGGTGCTTTTTGTAGGTTTCTGTCCTCTGACAGCTAACGCAGTTTGAAATTATTTTTTAATTTTGTTTTTACCTTTTTTTAACTTGAACACAGACTCTTCCAATGTTGGATTCTGCTGCTCTTGATCATTTATTTTTCCCTTTGCAGGGACATGTGAAGTTGGCTAAATTTGGACTCTACCACATGACTGCTCAGGGTGTTGATGTTGATTTTCCTATAGGGTAAGGATGTAGCTACGCAATACAAATATATCAAAGACTCAATTTTTCAGGAAATAAATCGTATTTAGATCACCCCTTATACAGAAGCTTCTGAAAATATCACTAAAGAGATTGCCATCTGACTAGGTGAGATGAATGAAAAATAGAGAATGTGTACCATGCCAGCATGTTAGCCTAACTCTGTGATGTGAGTCTTTATTCCCTAGATTTGCCTTCAGATACTAATATTTCCCTATGACTTGGAATCCTAATTTCAAATTTAGGAAAATGCACAATCAGTGCTTCACTGTTGCCCACCAATGTACAGTTTCTATCTCTTTATAATTTTATGATTAATTTTCAAGTGATCATACTGTATTACAAACCACTGCTTTGTTGCAGTGACATTTTTGTCACTTTTTGGTTTTTGAGGTATCATGTTGTTTTCAAATTAAATACTGTGCTGATTCTTAAACACATGGCCAAAAGGAACTGATGTTTCCTTTCAAAACGTGATTGCATACTGTTTTAGGTATTATACTGAAGTGTTGACAAAAAGAATAGTGAAAATATTATTTTAAAATCGTCTAGTAGAAGGTAATATATGTCCTTAATGCTTTTTGTTACTTTTTTTTTTGCAAATTCAAAAGTTATTTGATGGGAATACACTATCAGTGGAAACCGACTGCCACCTTCCCAAAGTATGAGCCTAGGAGACACTTATTTAACATCCTAATGCTGAAACTCAATCTGTGTTTTCCCTAAAATATGTAAATATACCACTTTGAAAGCTGAGGTTTTGTTTCACAAAATGACAGAGCTAGTGATTGGGATTTGACCTTTTCTGTAGTAAACACTAAGCTGGAGTGAAATTTTGCTGTGATGTGTAGATTTTGACTGAATAAAATAGGCAGTATTCTGGTTTTTCAGAATGCCAAATTATTCTGATTGTGTAATGGGAAGTCACACTTTTTGGACAGAAGGATAGTATCTAATGTTGCTACATCTTTCTAGGTACCCATCATATCTGGCACCTGAAGTAATTGCACAGGGAATAGGCAAACCAAGTGATCACACCCAGTGTGAGAAGCCTCTGCCTTCTGGCCCTAAATCAGATCTATGGTCTCTTGGTATAATATTATTTGAGCTTTGCATGGTATGTAAAAGAATAATTCTCTTGATTTTGACTTGATTTTGGGGAAGAGTTTCATTAACTTGATTGCTCTTGAATGTGGGGTTAATGACACCCTGCCCATCACCCAAACCCACATATCAGAATATACTAGCATTCCTACCTGGACAGTACTGGTTGTTCAAGGAATAGCATGCATTTCAGTATGTAGGATACCTGGTATATGTGTTAACTATGAAGGATAGTTACCTGTGGAGCCACAAGGATCTGGCTGCAAGGCAGTTCCATTTAAGAGAAGTTATCAGTGATACATATTTGCTATATCATGATGTGAAACTGTTTCTGCCATAGTTGGGATAAATAAGGGTTTTTGTTCTTACATATAGTTTTGATATGTCTAAAATTCACACGTGGAAGCTTATTTCACTGGTTTTGTATAAAGATGGGATACAGTGTTATCTAAATGTTTTCATGTAGTAACTGTTTCTTTCAAATTCAAGTGTAATTTGACTTTGTTGTTTTTTAGGGGAGAAAGTTATTTCAGAGTTTGGAGATAGCAGAAAGATTGAAATTTATACTTATGTTAGGTAAGTAGCACAAAATCAATTTTTCAAATTTCCAAGCAGCTCTATGATTAAGAGCTTTACAGGACTAATCAGCTTATGATGGTCAGACCTAAAGCACTTTACCTTTGTCATCTTTCATCTACAGATTTAAATAGACATTTGTAGAGTGTTGCTTCTCTAGGGAAAGTATGGAGCTAGATGCCAGGGAAAAAAACTTGGGAAGAGCTGGCAGTATATTGGAGTAAGGGCAAACTATTTATATATAAAAATATATATTTAAAATATATATAAAATATATAAAAAATATTTATATATAAAAGATATATAGAAAAATAAAAGACAAGAAGACATCCTCAAGAATGATGGTTGTTTTCCTGGTTATTTGTTGGTTTGTGTTGTAGGAGGTTTCTGAAATGAGTTAGGAATTGAGGAAAACTATCTCCTACAATGGTTGTGTAGTAATGGCCAAGTAGGGAGAAGCAGGACTCAAATAGGAAGACCGAAATAGAGATGAGAAGTACTTTAGTGAACTCAGGCTTTTGTCTCTGGTTTCACCTTCAAACTATAAAACATCACTGCACAAGTGAATTTTGGCTTAATGTAGATGAGTCCAGAAGTGGGACTATCCTTGCAGTTTTTAAAACTTGATTTCTGGTGGTGTTTATGTATAAACCATGGGAAGGGGAAAGGCATGAGTTTGCAAATTGAAGCAGTAAGTTATCATTATCCAGAGCAAACAGCAATACTGTTAAAATTAATTGCTCTCAGGAGAAATATCTTTTTCATTCAGCAGCTAGCGCTTGAGTGCTGAAATTCTGACTGCTTTGGGGATTTGGTAACAAGGCTTCCTGAGGCATCTCCATACACTTCAATCTGAATTCAAGTTGTTGGTTTATCTGCTGAAAAGCATTCAGGTCTTGACTTGGGAATTATTTGTTCAATAAAGTAGTGCCAAGAAATTCTAAAATACTGCTAATATTATATGCAAGGAGCAACAGAGCCAAAAATTACTTCAAGATTCATGTAGGTACCCTTGAGTTCTTCCAAGGATTTATTTTTAAAATTTTTTTATTTATAAGTTGAAAGACTGTTTTACTTTATTTGGCAGAGACTGACACTCTGGGCTAGGCCTGTAAGTAGATACTCACTGTTACCTTCGATGTGCTACTTAACATTCCTAGGCTTCTGTCTGCATAGATTATAAAAATTTTCATTTCTGATTTTGATAATTCACTTTCAAGTGATGTGGCAGCATCAGTAAAAAGCCAAAATTAAGTGCTTTTTATTTGCGTGGGCATTTATCTGTTATCCTATTTAATTGTTATCACTTTATTAATAATCTTTAACTTTTTGTTGTTCTGTTTGTTTTCCAAAGGCTGTGTAGATGATATTGTAACTGTATTGGCTGAAGAACATGGTTGCCTTGATATTATTAAGGTTTGTGAAACTCATTTGCTCTTCTATGCTGTCTTACCCAGAATATTTTATTATTGCTGCATAGTATTTTGCATATTTATTTTTTTAATTCATTTGGTCACTTACTGTATTGCAGTATGATGAAAAATTTTTAAGTCCAAAGTACATATCTAAGATCCTTTCAAATAGCCAGCACTGGTAATATTGTTTCTTAAAATTGCTGTCAGTCTCAGTAAATGTTAACACTGAATAGTTTAAAAAGCTATAAATTTTCTTTAAAGTTTTGGTGATTAAGTATTTTTCTTCCAGAAATTAAATCTTCATTCTGGTCCACTTTACAGATTCTGATAGTGTAGGTTTATATAGTTCAACTTTTCTTTACCCACAAAAATGATTACTGAATTTTAGTGTCTGTATATTTTGGGACATTATATGAAAGAGTTCTGATTGTTAGCAGAAGGAAGTGGTGAGGTACTGCATTACTTCCAGCAGGGAACAGAATATCTAAATTAGAAAAATGAGTAAAAGACTGCATACATTGCAAATTTTTCAGATTTTTTTCCCCTAAATGTAAGACTGGGAGGTGAGAAGAATTGCTTCCCCAGAATTTTGGTCTCACATGGCCAACCTCATGTGCGTAGGTGTGAATTTTATTGCCCTCAAAGGAATTTCCTATATGTTAAAACTTAAGTATGAGCCAAGTGACTTGCTGAATTAAGACAGTAATAAACAGACCTCCTCCATATTTTTCTTATGTTCCAGGACCTTTCTGAAAATGTCATAGCTCTACTGAAGAAATGCCTAACGTTCCAGCCTTCTAAGAGGCAAGTATTCAGTCCAAGGGCCTGGTGAACTCTGTGGGTTACTATGAAATTATTAGAACTATTGCTGAACCTTTTTTTGAAATACTGACATTTGGGCTACCTATAAGAAATTCTCATTTTTTTGCTTTTAAGTGTTTAAAAGAGAGGAATTAGAGGTCTGAATTTGAGCTGTAAACAGACTAGTTTGTTGTGCTGCATGAATTGAAAAACATTGGTAGACATTTTTTTGCTATTAGAATTTCTGAAACCCAATATAATTTAAAATACCTTGCTAATATTCATTACTGGCGACCTTTTTTGCTGAAATGCAGTTTTTTTGGGAGCACTTTGCTCTAATTGTTTTATCCTCTTCTCTTAAGGCCAACTCCAGAGGAATTGCTACATGACAGTTTATTCAGTGAAGTATCCCCACTATATCCTCCCTTCCACAAACCTGCTGGTCTGTTCTCATCTTCTCCAAGGTGTGCCAATTTAACGCTACCTGAAGACATAAGTCAATTATGTAAAGGTAAAAGCAGGTAGGGGGATAAATGTCATTGGAGGGGGAAGGAAAAGAAAGTGTTATTGCGTTTTCTCTCCAACAAATTATTGACAGAGACTGTTAAATGTTACAACACTAGATTAATGCAATAAGTTGTTTAATGGAGGGAGAAATGGACAAACATGTTTTGAGGGATGTCTGCAAGCCAATAGAGTCAAGTCTTAATTTTATGCTTCAAACTTGGGTAAAATTAACATTGGTATTCAAGTTTATGTTGCCAAAGCAGTGTCAGAATTTGGACACATGCATGTATAAGGTCATTTTTTTCTGCTATGTATAATTGAATTCTGCTAGATCATAACTTAAGGTGATTTTTGGAAGTACTAGAAAGAAAGTCTTTGTGAAAGAGGTCACATTCTGGACTTAAAGATTAAAGTTCTAAGTCTTAAACTACAGTATGTTGAAAATGTTATGGCTCTTAAATCCTCATTAGTTTATTTCTTACGAACTTGGAGATGTTTCGAAGATCTCATCTAGACAAAGATTTTTTGCCTTGTTAGAATGAGTGTGATATATGAAGGGAAGAGCGATTACAGCTACTCAGTAGGAATCACTTGTTTCTTATTTTAAGTCTTAGTGCTATGTACAAAACACTGTTACATTTTTTTTAAAAACACATGGGAAGCAAAAATCCACACTCAAGGTATTCATGTAAGGGGTTCATGGCAAACTGCAGAAATATCTGCATTTTTAATTACTTCTTTCCTTAAATCTCCCTAAAGAGCACTTGCAAAGGAAAGATCACTTTTCCTCTAACTTCACATTAAGGTTATGACCTTTCGAGCAGAACAGTTTTTTTTTTCAACAGTATGTGTTTAGAGTTGTAGAAAGAAATACAAACTGCCTAAAAGGCTGTAATTTATTTTTGTGTCATTTCTCCCAACAGATGAAGATAATGATTACCTAGCAGAAAGATCAGTTGAAGAGGTTTATTATCTCTGGTGTTTGGCTGGAGGAGACTTGGAGAAAGAACTTGTCAACAAGGAAATAATTCGATCAAAGCCACCTATCTGCACACTTCCCAAGTAAGGATGGAGAAAGCACTTTAAAGAGATGGATGGATGGATGGATGGATGGAGAACACTAGTAATTGCAAGAGAACATACTTAGTTTAAAGACCTGTAGATGCGAAAAACACGGAAAATGGCATTCTTGAACTGAAGGAAACTTCCCTCTTACCCAGTTTAAGGCATTATTTGAATGCCTTGTATCTGTCACCTACCTATTGCTTTCTGAGATTTGAAAGTATGTTAGTGAAGTGGAAAATACTGAAATGGGAGTCCCTAAATTTTGCACACTTTGCAATAGCATTAAGTTTTAGTAATAATGTCTCACTGTGCTTCAGAGGGATATTTGTAATTTAATGTTATGTAGCGAATTCTCACATTCTGAATTCCCTTTCACAGAGCAGCAGTACTGCATGGAGAACTCAGTTATTCAGCAGATCAGCTAATTACTTTTTTCAAAATGCTTTGTTTTATGACTTAGAACTCCGTAACAGCATTTTAGTGATTGCTACTTTTATCTTACTGCTGCACATGTTGCAATTTTATGTAGAACATCAATGTTTTAATCCTATGATCTGATCTTAATAGCATAATTAGGTGCTCATATATAACAATCTACTGTTTCTGTGTTTAAAAACCAGATGAAGTATGTGTACAGCCAAAATGCAATATCTTTTAAAAGAAAAATAGTGGAAATAGATTTTAAGTGTTATTTTGGTATCAAAATCAGTGTGAGATTTTTGAGGGGTTGCTTATTTCTTTGCCCATGAGTGAATGCAGGTGCTTTTCAATTTTGAGGGACTAATATTTTCCATCATACTATCCATCTTGAAGATGAGGAGTTCATTTCAGAAATGTGATCTATCTCTAAGTGACACTGAGAATGCTAGGTTAAATTCTGAAAAACTGTTTCATGTGGTCTATTTAAAAAATATCATAATGGAAAATTTCTGTACACTCTATCTTGGATACATTTGTATCCTTAGATGGACTACAACTGAAAAGGTCAGACTTTTGCTTGGGGTTTTTTGTCATGATGGGAACTGCCTTTTGTATGATGAGAATATTTTATTTTTGCTTTTCTGTGTGCTTTTCTCGCCTGTTCTGTGCGAGATCAAGGAATAAAAGGGGTTATTAATCCTGTATCTCATAACTCTTTCTTTATGTGCAAAGCAAAGTTATAGAAAACCTGAAATGTGCCATTTCACAGGAAAAGCTGTCTGAATAACTTAAGGTTATTATACATTCCCTAGATAGCAGATATTGTGCCATGCAGAGTCAATACAGTATACTTCTAAGACCTAATACTTTATTTTAAAGAGGAAACTTCTTGATGTAAGATTTTTTTTCCTAGCTCAAGTCCTGTGTTATAAAATGACCTGATTATTTTGTTCTTGTTTTTAAAGCTTTTTGTTAGAAGATGGTGAGAGCTTTGGGCAAGGACGAGATAGAAGTTCCCTCCTAGATGACACAACTGTGACTTTGTCTCTGTGCCAGCTCCGAAACGTAAGAGTGATATTGTACATTTCTTACGTTCTTCTCTGCAGAAACATTTCTTTAAAGGGAATATGTAACAGCAGCTCCTACTGCTGTTTCTACCAACAGAAGTGCCACTGATTCTGAGAGAACACTTCTCAGTATCCAAGTCAGATTCTGGTTTGTGCTGTTAAATTGCTTTGCCTGCAAAAGCTTAGCAAATTTGATTTGTCTTCTATCCCTTCCTTTCCTCTTTCTCTTACCTGCTTTGTCCCACTGTAGTGCAAATAGTTCTGTACCACTTGATATTCTCCAGGATTGCTACAACTATTTGCTCAAGGAATGTCTTCTGTATGCTTTAATTACTGTCTGTCAGTGGCTCACATTATCCAAAATAAAAAATAAAACAATTCATTTCAGTTTCAGCTCCTCAAAAGTTTTGTACTTAACATTGGATACCATTTTTCCGCTAGTTGGTCATTAATTTTTGGAATATATGGCATGAAATGGCTAGTTCAAAAGATCTCCTCGAAGCATTTTGCAAAAAATACTGTAATGCTGTTTTCTTCATTGGGAAAATCAACACATGATAACTCATGATTTGGCTTGATGTAATGATCAGTTACAAGAAATACTGCATATATCACTGAAATGTTTTCATTGTTTACATGTCTTTGCTCATGTAGAGCTTTATTGCTGTCAGATTGGGAAACTATGCTGCACTGTTTGCAGCTTGCTTTTTATAGTAGCAAATTCAATTCTGTCAGGTTCTTTTTGAAAAACTCTTTTCATAATACAGGGGTAGGACAAAAAAGAAGGTGACTCCTGTCTCTGCCACCTTAATATTGGAGGTAGTGTGTCAAACGCTGTGTAAACACATTTCTTCAGTAGAACTTTGCACTGCTTCAGACAAATGCATCAAGGCAGACCAAAGAGCTGGGTTATTTTCTTCTGTTGATCAGTAGGGCTTGCAAGGCAGGAGGGAGGTTAAAAATATACAAGATCTATTTTAAACATAATACACACTGCAGCTTCTGTTGTTCTCACTAGAGGGCAGTTTTTTAAGGTTTTTTTTAAACATTTTGATCTGTGATTTTAGATATTGCTGTCTACTTCTATAAATGCAGCAGGAAATAATTACATACTGAAGTTTCATTTTGTGGAAGATGCAAGACTGAACCTTGCAGCTTTAGTTGAAATAAGTTTTTGAAGTTGCGCAATTTTTCAGGCACCTTTTATAGGGCAGTGCATGTTGCTTATAATCAAAAGAGGAGCAGTACTGAGTAAACAGAGAATAAATTCTTCTGTCAGCCCCAAGAGGAACAGGCTGTGTGCTGTGTGCCTGCAAGTTAAGGGCTGAACTGCAAAACAGAGCACTGCAGGGAACATGGCATTAAACATTAATCATGCACCATAAGAGGTCTGAAAGCTTCAGTCAAAAACCCAGCCATGTTTGTCTGTCACCTTGCTGAGTGTATTTCCTAAAAGGAATTCAAGTTTGCATAACTTCTGCCCTGATTAGAACCATAAAAGCAAATTTGCAGTTACTTTGCAGCTACTTGGATAGGAAGTCGATGTAGAAAAATGAGGAAACAACAAACTATGTAATACTATAGATCTATTAATCCATGGTGCCTATAAACTATTTTTATGTGGAAATAGGTTTATGGATATCTTTAGGCAGGAGAACTTCCATCAACTCCAAAAGGTTTTATTGCCGAATAAACAATATGCTTCATTGCTGGCAAAGGACTGAGCTAATGCTTGGGTCTCAAGGCAAGTTACTGAATTAGACAAACTAATTGCTATTTAATAGCTTTTGTATTCCACTAAGATTTCCACTTGAATTCTGAGCAGCATTCTGATAACAAATTATTTTTCTTCCTCCTTTCAGAGACTGAAGGATGTTGGTGGAGAAGCATTTTATCCATTGCTTGAAGATGAGTAAGTATGTGTGTAAATCAGTACATCTGTAACACACTGAATTTTGAGTTATTAGTTTTATTTGAGTGGCACACTGCATAACTAAACACAACTGCCTCTCAAAAGCAAAACTAACGTGCCTTTGTTTGGCTCTGAAAGTCAAGAGCTGATAAACATGCTGCACTTCAGGCCCTGATACCAAACTGAGGATCTTAGCCTCTGTCCTGGAAATCAATTGTTTGTGTTGAATATTCAAAATTATTAGTTTATTCTTGTTTCTGACTAAGAAATGCTTCAAGTATTAATTCTTTTCAGTGATTTGTTTTTCTTGCTGTCCACTATTACTGCCCTTTTTTTCCAGCCAGCCAGCTTTACCTCATTCCAATAGTAGCAATGAGCTCTCTGCAGCTGCTACTCTTCCTCTGATCATCCGGGAGAGGGACACGGAGTACCAGCTAAATAGAATTGTCCTGTTTGACAGGCTGTTGAAGGTATGGAGTCCTTGTGATGCTGGATAATTGCATTTGGTCTGTTAATTGGAAGATTTTGAAAGACCAAGTAATTGTAAAAGGAAGCAGAAGTACAAGAGACCATAGTAGGAAAGGGGGAAGGAAAAAACCTTTCAGAAGTATAAGAAGATTGAAAATAAAAACAGAACAAATTATTCTCAGTACTGGTGAATATAAAAGTGGATTTTAAGGTATTCACGTGGAAATAGAGCTGCTGCTAATACTGGTTATTTACTGATGAAAATAATTTTACATCCTTTATTTCATAATAGACTAAGCTATTATAGGTATAAATATGCCTGTAACTTTTCTACATTTCCAAGTAGTAAATGGCAATGGCATGGCAATGCCATATTATAAATGTGAGGTTTATACTGGATAAAGGAATAGCAGCCCCTAATTTACATATATGGAGAGAGATAGCCTGTTTAAGAATGAGAGAGCTGATGCATATTATCAAGGATAAACGAAAAATGTTTAATAAAACCAAGATGGATACATACTATGAAAAGAAAGTTAATGAAGAAAAAATGAAGAAAATAGTACAAATTTGGATTAGTAGATCTATCTAGTATATACCAAAGCACATGAATCCATTTATGAGAAAGAGCAGATATTTTAACATCAAACAGTAGTCTTTCATCCAGGCCTTCCAGTTAGGGATTAAATTCACTTCTTGTGAAGCTTGTATTTGCTGCTTTCATTTGGGGAAAGACTGTCCCATGTTTGGAATTTGAATTGTTTCAGTTACCTGATAACATTTTTTTTGTGGTTAATCTCTTCTCTTTGAAGGCCTACCCATACAAGAAAAACCAAATTTGGAAAGAAGCCAGGATTGACATCCCTCCCCTTCTGAGAGGCATAACCTGGGCTGCCTTGTTGGGTGTTGAGGTAAGGGTGTTCAGAGAAGTTCCAGTACTGACTGGGGATGGAGTGTGTTAGGAAGGGGATTGAAAAGGAAGCTGGAGTGTGTTTAAAGATGTGGCAGGTAGGTTACTGGAATTTCAAACAAAATGAGTTACGAAATTTTGCAAATAAAGATGATGTTCTGACAAACTTGCTTCTTTTCTGTAAGGTTATTTGATTTCAGAAAGCGTATGTGAACTTGACTGCCTTTAATTTTGATTATTATTTTCAGTGGAAAGTAATATCCTGACATGTGGTAGTTAACTGAGTTTTTTTGTTTTGATTTTTAATATTTTGACAAATGCAGTTGACAGTCCTTCTGCTCCAGCAGTAGTTGAACAAAACAGGAGAAAACACATGAAGTGTCTTTTTCTTACCTACCAATCAATACACTTCCCAGAAAGAATGGAGACTAAGTCAATCAAATACAGTCCTTTTGGACAATGGAATGTCCCAGAAATGAGGGGTCCTCACAGAATTGCTGGACTACGCAGCTTTTGGATTTACCTTGCTTGCAATCCTGCAGCAGCAGATCATAAAGATTCTTAGAGATAACACATCCTAGGTTATTCAGGAGATTTAGCTTAGGATGTGATCATCTGAGTACTATATAATATGATCAACAAAAAAAAAGCTGTAAAGGTGGAGAAAAACTGCTGGTCGGGCTTGTAATCTGAGTCTTAGGAAATGAGTTAATTCTCATGCTTCAGCAACTTGCCATCTGTAAAATATGGGTGTTTCCCTGTCCCATAACATTAAAATGGACTTGTTAATATTCCTGCCTTGGGTTTTATGCATGGACTGGCTACTTAAGTCAATTTGGCAATATCAATTAACAGGCAGCTGGATTCAGTGCCTTTAGAAATGATGCTGAAAGCCACTTGCCGGTGGCTGAGGTAAGCACTGTATTTAAACTGAGAGCATCTCTTGACTTGAAAATGGGAAACTAGAAAGTGCATAGCTTTCTGTGTAAACAACTGAAAATGACTGAAGATCATGCTGAGGAGATCTATAGGAAGGTCTGTATGTCTTGAGTTAGTAACAGAATAAAGATGGTTTCGTTGAAATTAAGCTGTTGGAATCTTCTGTTCTTCTGCTAACTAAAGTTCCTAACAAAAACAGTCAGCTTCTCATATCAGCATGTACATTGTCATATGCACTTATGTTGGTGAGGGCTTTCTAAATTCAAATATTCTTATTCCACATTTAGGGTGCCATAGAAGCAAAATATGATGCCATTGATAAAGACACACCGATTCCTACAGACAGACAAGTAAGACTTACGGTGTTACCAAATATTGTCATTTGAAGATCTTTCCCACCCATCACTTGCCTATTGCAGCACATGTGGTGGATAACAGCAATATGGTTCCCCTTGCCCTCCAGCCTTACACTGTAGCAAAAATCTTGCAAAACAGATCAACACAAGTACTTTAACTCAACTTAAAAAATGGGGAAGCTGAAATCCCTTTTTACTTTATAATCACTGTTTCTGTAGCAGCAAGCAGTGTAGTGAACAATAGTAATGATTTATTGTTAAAAATCCTGGGTTTACCAAATGCTTGTTGTGCCTGTTGGACCTTGTAGCCATAATGCTGAGGTCCTGTAATGTGAGCTATACTTCACAGAAATGGGAGTTTGAGAAATTTGGTTCTCCAAGAAGAGAATGTTCTCAAATGTTCTCTTACCAGACACAAAAAGACATTGCAAACAACAACTGTTCCTTTCAGCTGGGTTAAGAAAAAGTTTCCATCAAATTAGTTGAGAGCTCTGATTTGGTTACCTTTTAGAGCAAAGTAATATTGCCACCTAAAATGAGTCCAGAAGTAAAAAAACTGTAACTGTCATCTGTTTTCAGCCTTTTTCAAGGGCTAGAACCCTTTAAAAAATAAGAGTGCAGAAAAGGAGGAGAAGAAAAAAAAAAAGTCTCTATTTTTAAACTTTGACAATTGTGTTAGGTCCCCTGTCAGTTTTGGTTTTGAGAGTGATGGAGGAAGCAGATCGTATATGATGGTGGTCTGACCTACATATTTTGGCTGACTTCTACTTCTAGTGTTGCAAGATTGCTATAGTGCTGCCCCACTCATCCCAATTTCTCTTTGTATGCTTGGCTGTGGTGCAGATTGAAGTTGATATTCCTCGTTGCCATCAATATGATGAACTGCTGTCATCACCAGAGGGTCATGCAAAGTTCAGACGTGTATTGAAGGCCTGGGTTGTTTCCCATCCTAATTTGGTGTACTGGCAAGGTGAGTTTGACTGGTTGGCAAGGGCAGATAGTTGAATGGAAAGCTTTGATTGACTTAAAAGTACCTCCTGCTTTTCACCCCCACAATATAAGCGTTTTTTTGGATGCTTTCCTTTCTGCTTCCTTTGAAGAATGAATCTGTGGGTTATGGCAAATTTAAATCCTAATAACTTATATTTAATTTGGAATAAAATATTGCCCCATTTTTGTTATATATTCAGTCTTCATAAGTTTCAGTCACTTTATTTTAAAAAGAAAAGTCTGTTGCTTGCTATTAAGCTCCAAGATAATACTGCAAAAGTTGCTGAGTTCTTGGAACAGTAATTGGCATTTCTTGGATGCCTTGGCAGAATAATCAATTTGGCATTATAGCTGAACAATTTGAAATCCTTGCTGTTTTCATGCATATATTTCACAGTTGTTCTCACCATTACTTGTGAAGGCCTGATAATGCAGAACCAGTATCTAGTGTGCAAATTTTCATTATAAATTAATGTCTTTATCCTGTGCATTAAAATAAATGAACTCTTTGTGCTGTTTCTTCATGGCTCTTCTCTCTTTAGGTCTTGACTCTCTTTGTGCACCATTTCTGTACTTGAATTTTAACAATGAAGGTGAGTACATTTTTCTGCAGTGAGCGAAGAAAAGCACAGTCTCTCATCTGTATCTACGTGCAGACAGATGTGTGAATCCACTTAGAGATGGGAAGTTTCTGTATCTACAAAGGAATTTTAAAGCTCTTGTTGTCACAGGTCAAAAGAAATGGTTGGAGTTTTGAAAACTGCATGTGGTGTACTGCTCTTCAAGCAGGGGTTCAAGTACTGTTTATTGCCAAGTGCAATAATTATATATTTTAAAAAGCACAAACAATCTTGAATAGAAAAAGGAAGAAATGCTGCTGTAGCACTTGTATTTTTTCAGTGAAGCTGTAGTTCAGCCTTGCTTAAGGTGAATGTATTATTTGGTAACCTAAGTGTTAAACTGTCAGACAGCTTTGTTCAGAAAAGCTGATGGTAGTTTTGCCTGAAAGTTTCAGATCAGCTTTAAATATATGACCTTTCTCTTTTTAGAATGTGCTTTGTTCATAACAGATGTAATCCAGGATTTTATTGTCTTGTACTTGGCTTTCTTTATATAAGGTCTCTGTGTGGGAAAACTAGTTTCTTGGGACGATGGCTCCTATTATACCTACTGTGCATGCAATCATTTTTGTGTACAGATTGATTTAAGTATTTATGCTTATTATCTGGTTAATAATGAACTTGTTAAGGTGTAATTAAATTCTGCCTCTGTCATTACATCTGTTTTTTTAATTCTTTCAGCTCTGGCATATGCCTGCATGTCTGCTTTTATTCCCAAGTATTTGTATAACTTCTTTCTGAAGGATAATTCTCATGTTATTCAAGGTAAGTTGGTCCCTTTATTTGGTGTAGTTCTAAGAGAAGTAGAATTGTTTCTGGCTATGTAAATACACTTTTTCAAGGGGTTGCAAAATTGGGATGCAGTCAAAATCATGTAACTGTGCAAGAAAATTTGGAACAAAGTAAGTGTTAAGGATTCAGACAGGAGAAAAAATCAAGAAGTGCACACAACACAAAAGTGTTCTATGTAATATCCAGGGTAAGAGTCAGTCCATCCTGCAAAATTGTGAAAGCAGTAAGTAGTCTTTCTAGTGTTACATTGTAAAGGCTTACCTTTAAGGTGATCAGTCATCCTGTTAGAGGAGTTGTTGGACAATAAGGGAAAATGAAGAACAGTACAAACTAGGGGTTCTTCAGAAAATGAAAGTTATAGTATTCAGGAAAATAGGGATTCAAGGGGAATTAATTATTCAATACAGGACAGGAGTTGGAAAACCCTGAGCAATAATGTTCCATAGTTCAGCATTCAACAAGTATTTTGGTAACTTAGATAAATTAAAATGGGAATGTCTGTTCTAATTGAAAAGTTATTTTAAATTTCATGGAAACATGAAAAAAGAATTGTCTCCACCTAGAAAGTCACCTTGGCACAAACTGTCTTGGGAAGATAATTTGTCTTCCAGACAGTCTTTAAAAAACAAAAGAAGCTGTTTCAAAAGCCATTAGTAATTAAAAGAAACAGGTGGTAATTAATGTTTTTAATTGCAAGCAGTTATGAATGTTTATTGAATACCGAGTATCAGCATGGCTTGCTGTCCTTGTATTTCTTTTAAATAAATTCTTTAATATATTTCTTGTGAAACCTGTCAGCTTTAAAGTGTCTGTCATTTTTGTCTTCAAGGAAGGTAATTAAGAACTGATCAACAAAACTTTAAAAGCATTTACATATTAGATAATTGGGAGAGAGCTAATGTAAGAAGAGAATGCCAGGGTTAGGAGAGTTTATGTGTAGAAGAAAATGGGTAAGAGGTGTTATGAACTGAATAAAAAATAAAGAAAAATTATTCCAGAGAACATGTTTGCATCCTTTTGTCTGTAAAGAAAGATTGCTTGCAGTAAAGGTCTACAGATGAAAAGAATAAATATGTTCCTCTGGAGACAACTACTTTAGACTTCAAGATTAATAGCTTGGTAAAGACTTTTCTCAAGAGGTTATACTGTTCCATAAAATAATACTTTTGCTCTCTAGGGTTTTCTGATGTTGTTCCTAAGGAACTTTGCAAAAATATGCATCAGCCAAAGTTAGAAATACAGGTCAGTAGGATTCTGTGAAACAAATTAATGTAGGTATTCCTGAGTTCCTGTTCTACATCTGGCACCATCAAGGACTCAGGAAGATTGGACCCTTTAGGGTTCTTTCGTATTCTAATTAATCCTTTCTGGGGCTGTATGTCAAAAAAAAAAAAAGTATAAATAAAGGTTTAAAGGAAGATGCTGTGTCATTTCCCTGCCTTTTTAAGGTAGAGGAAAGGGTTAGGAATATGTCATTTAACTACCCACTGCAGTTTTAGCTGCTTTGTGTCTTCTGTGTAGAAACAAACTGTGAGGAGCATTGAGATGCCAGAACGTTCTGGAAGCAGAGTTTGCATTCTCTGTCTGCTGCTCCCCAGGACTGGCTGTCCATGCCCTAATTGCTCTGTTCTTGGGAACGTGAAGGAATAGGAATTACCATCTGTTACAAAATTGCAATTATTGCCTCTTCAGCTTTCTTCTCACAGAGTGTGTGACAGTGTGGACAAAACTGGGAGAGGGGCAGATCAGAGAAAATCTGTCAGTCCTGTGTTCTGCTGTCTGCTTCTCTTCCAATTAAAAGCAAGTGTTATTTAGACAACTTAATGAAATTGTACCTATCAACCTAATAGGCCAGGCTGAAGATGTAATAAATTTTATCTTTTATGTGGGTATTTCTCCTTGCTGCTTACCTAACAGTCTTTAACTTTGCATATCAAGCATACATCACAACTTAAGTGTGTGCCAAGTCAAACCATTGCTACAAATCCAATTTGAGAAGTACTAAAGAAGAAAAGTTAAGTGTTTCTTCCTCTGTATTGACTCTAACAGTGACAAGGAGTGCAGCAGTGGTATTCACTTGCTATTTTATTGTAGGTTTAAAATGAGTGGCTTTCCTACAGCTCTGTTGTGAGCTAGCAGCATGTGATGGCTTGTGTTTTTGACAACAGTCTTGGATTTGTCATTTCAGAGTACCTGACGGTGTTTTCCCAGATGATTGCATTCCATGATCCAGAGCTGAGTAACCACCTCAATGAAATTGGGTTTATTCCAGATGTAAGTGCTAAGGATCCTTATAAGTATTATCCAAAGGAAATAAAAAATGGAAAATTAGGGAAACTGGGATAAGATGCCTTTCCAAACTGCTTCAGTAGCACTTTGACAAAAGTGAAACTTCCATATTAATAGACCTTCCTGAATATGCTGATAATTTGATTCTTGTTTTACATGCTTTAGTCCTTTCTGTTCTGCTGGGATGGTAAATACAATAAAAATACTACTAGCCCATTATTATAACTTAGATTCATCTTAAAAGGTATATATGCATTTATTTTTGAAATGTGGGTTACTATACAAAAAAATAGTGTACTCATAAAGTGCTAATAGCAAAATTAGTGCATCTAATTAAATGCTGTTGATTAGCACAAATTATATATTATATTGCAAGTTATAGAAAAAGTCCGTGATCATCAATCTTGTAGATATGTCAGACCCTGGAAAATGCTAAGCAGTCATTTGCTGGAGTGTGTCTCAAATATGGGACAAGTGCATAACATAGACTCAAGTTTCATACTTCCATTGGAAAAATGAAAACTAAGAACACACCCAAAAAATAGTGGAGAGGATGGGCTTTGTTGGAAAAAGCAAAACCAGGCCTTCTTTAGAGCCTCACTTCTAGCTATCACTGTAAATAGTAAACTTTCCTCCTTTTTTTAGAGAGGTGTGTATAGTCAAGAAAGCCAAAATAAAAATGTTTGTCTGCCTACAAACGATGTTTCTGAAAAGCAGATTTAGGCAAAGCCATAGAGATAACGTTAATTGTTATGGTCTATATCATTCTAGATTTGGCATTTAGAAATTTGATAATTACCAGCTGGTCATAAGAACAGATGATGACTGAGAGGTCAAAATGGAAGAGGATACCTGAACTCAGGAGATGTTGATGTAGAAATGCAAATTTCATAAATAAGAATTTATATGCATTACTTCTATAAGCAATACAAAGTTTAGCTTATCAGAAAAGCCTTATGCTTATTAGGAAATATTTTAAGTTAAAGCAGCAAGACCAAGCCTCTGAAAATCCTTTGTTTTACATCATTCCTAAAAGAATTTGTGGGAGTTTGGGACTGGCAGATACTCATTATCACTTATTGTGATATTGTTTATTAATATTGTAATCAAAAAGAAAGTATATATTTTCATTTGTAGAGAGTGCTTTTAATTTAATAATGTTATTTGGCTAATACAAATTTAGGTGTAACAGGTGGTGTTAAAATGAGCAGAAGAGAAAGCCAGTGTATTGCCTAATAAAGAGAGGAGTTTGAGAAAGCCACATGTATTTCAGATGACACATCTGCAGAGGACAAGTGGGAGGAAGATGAAAGGAAAGTGAGGAGAAGGGGGAGTATTTATCTGTAGAAAGCCTAAATATTTGGGTAGATGAAGTGCAAGGGTTAACAGCAACATTTAAGTTCCTGAGGGAGAATCAATTTTGCAGCATCACTATATAAATGCATTTGATGCTTATTTAAAGGCTGCAGATGACCAAAACAATTCTCCTGTGTATTTTGTCCAGGATGCTATGTTCCCACCAAAGAGTTAGAGATGTACTTTTCCTGACCACCTTACAGGTCCTTGTGTGGGCTACTAATCTGTGCCAGAGCTCAGTAGCAACCCATCTTGGTTCTTATCTAATATTTCAGCAGCTCCTTGTGTCTGCCTATGCAGTAATAATTCTCCACTGAAGCCTTCCAAGGTACAAGTCAGATGGAATAGTTTGGAATCACATGTTTTGCTATATTTTAGTTTCTGTTGTGCTAGTCATTGGACAGTACATGAGCCTTGTCTCTAAAGCTGATAATCTATAGACTATTAGGTAATATAGTAAACAATTGCAAAAAAGGAATATATTTTTTTAAACTCTTGCATTGAATAAAAGTGCAAGTTCTAAAATTAACCTCTGAAAAGAGTTTGTCCTTTCTGAATTATCTGTCAGGGTTCAGATTCTTTTTAGTAAGTAAAAGTTGTTCTGCCTTTTAGATTAGTCAGAGAGGTGATTTTTTGTGACTGTAACAAGGCAGCATAGGATCCATCAAGGTGAAGGATATGCACTGTAGTAATGAGATCTGAACCAGAGTTTCGTGCTTGAGTACTAATCCTATCAAAGTAAACCCTGATTAATCTTTCATCATTGAAATGCTGGCTCTGCTGCAGGGAAGATTGTGTTCCTGGCACCCTTCTCATTTGCTTCAGGTCACGTAGCTCCCAGAATATTGAACACTGCTGAAGCTTGAGTCGTTGTGAATATTATTAGCTGATGTGGTGCCTGGATTAAGTACATTGCTGTGGCTATGTGATTTACATATAAATAGAGGGATAATATATACAGTGAATCTTACAGTTCTCCTTTGCTCACTTTCTGGAAGTTTATACTCTTCCCCGCCCTATAGAATGCTGTATAAAACATTCCTTATTTTACTGACTAATTCTGACCCTAAACAGCAGACCATGTTAAAGAAGAAAATGAAGAAAAACAAAGAAGTGTACAATGTTGCTAAAAGTGCAGCAATTGACATAAATTACTCTAAAGCACTTTCAGTTGTGAATTATGGAAGGTAGACACAGTTCTCATCTATCCACTAACACAGAAGGCAAACTGATTGCCGTTCATTAATATCATTGTGCTGAAGCTGCTGGCACAGGTAGATACCTTAGCTTGGTTTTGGTGATATACATGAGGTGTCAGTAATAGAGTTTCATCTTAAAAATCCTGCCCTTGAAGTACTTTCTCTGTTTGTCCTGTTACACAATTACCTGAAAACGAATTGCTGATATTTTTATCTTGGGAAGAAAGTGATCATTCTTCAAATTTTGTTTGTGTAGGTACATATAGGTGGGTAGAATCTAATATTAAAAATGTGACTCAATTTGCCTGATCTTCTGCACCTTTCTGAAGCCTTTAAATATATGATTGTCACCATATAGGATTGAAGCTGTCTGTGTGTCTGATTTTCAAATGTGGAGCAGGAAGGTGAAAGAACTTCATAAGAATAGACAATTTCCTTTGGAAGGGATCTACAAGGTTCGTGTAGTCCAACTGCCTGGCCACCTCAGGGCTAACTTAAAGTGTGCTGATAAAGGGCATTCTCCAAATGCCTCTTAAACACTGACAGCCTTGGGCATCAACCACCTCTCTAGGAAGCTTCTTCCAGTGTTTCCACCTTCTTGGTAAAGAAAGGCTTCCTAATGTCCAATCTAAATCTCCCCTGGTGCAGCTTTGAACTATTCCAACACATCCTGTCACTGGATCCAGGGAGAAGAGCTCAGCATTTCCCTCTCCAAATCCCCCCTGCCCCCGCAAGAAGATGTAGAAAGCAAAAAACTAGTTTTTATTAACAACTGAAAATTAAAGCAAAAAGTAGCAGTTGGGACAGTTGTTAGAACAACTCAGCAAAATAAAATTCTGATTATTGTTGGACAATATTGTTTCACACGTGCATCAAACAGGAAAAAAAGGGACAGGCATTTAATAGACAGCAGAAAAAAACACCCAAACCTCTTTATCTTTGGATTTGGCACCTCATATAAACTGCAATATGTGATACAGCTAAAGTATATACAGAAAAAAAAAAAGTTATGCTTTTTCTGTATAACTTATTATTGAAGGGAGTTTTTCCTCTGATTTTAACAAATATAATGATTTAAGACAAGGAGGTGTTTGTAAGCCTGAAGAAGTTATGAATGCTATGAGTAAGCAAGTAAAGGAAAGGCAGAACATGGGTGACATTAGTCCCTGATGCAAAGCAAAATTATAATTATGGCACTGTTCCTCTCAAGGTCTCTCTAAGAAACGATGTGTTGGTTTTACAGGCTCTTTTTTTTAATGTGGCTTATTCTCAGGTTGTTCCGGCTGTTCAGATGCTACTTTGATTACACATTAGCTCCGGAGAGTTAAGTGTCCAGTAAAACCAGAGCCCCCTTCGGTTTCAGGGTTCAGCGCTGAAGGGTTGAAATCCTCTTTTCCCGGAGCCCGTTGTTCCGGAGGCGCGGCGCGCTGCTGTTCCGGGCGGCGGCCGCTGGAGGGCACCATTCACTAGCGCTGCGTGCACTCCTGGTCCCGAGCGCTGCGCTGCGGTCGGAGCGGCTCCTCCTCCCTTTCGCCGCCACCGGCGAGTAATGCCGCCCGCTGTGCCTTCCCTTGCCTTCGGGCTTACCAGCACCTCCTTGCGTAAAGCATTCTTTTTGTTAAAGTCAGAGGAAAAACTCCCTTCAATAAAAGCTCGCCTGAGTCCTTCTACTTAAATTGTTTGACCTGCTTTATCATGTCACTGCTGATGCGTTTGGTGAGGGTGGTTAAGAGAAAAGCAGTGATTTTCCTTGTGATTACCTTTTAATAATCTTCGAAACTTCACATTTCATGTATTTTCTTGTTTATTTCTGTGTAACTGCATGCATGATAGAGGTATTTGTGAAATTAGGAGAAAATGAGGATCTGCTTTGGTAAAACATTTTCATCATATATATGAAAAGGAGGAAATAATTGCTTCTAAAAATCAAGGAAATAAAGTGGTTTATATCATAGGTATCTCCAAGCAAAGAGGAACCTCAGGACACTAGGTTTGTTTTACTACTGCATGGGAAGCAAGGTATTGCATGCAAACATATAGATAAACAGGTATTATCTGATCACAACCACTGCAGGGGATATTTCAGGGAACAAGATATGTTATTATTCCTAGAATGCCATCTATTTAAAACATGACATAGATATACTCAGGGAAATAGTATGATTCTATTATAAGATTAATATGGTGATAGAAATTGATTTGGTTTGGATTTTGAACACTTAAAATCAATTGGTGGGCTGGAGGTCAAGCTTCATAAAAGCCTGCTGAATATTAAAACTGTTGAACAGGTCATTGAACCTTCCTTAGTTTAGGGTTCAAATCAGTATGGTTCAGATCTCAATCACTCAGATGAAGGCATAGGAATATAATTTAGAGCTGTGCTAAGAAGGTTTTTTAGCAAATGTGTACATCATTTAGTCAGATCCATAACCCAGTTCAGAGTTTATGGAATAAGAAGTAATTTATTAACATTATATCAGTTATGTTTTCTGCTACTCATTTGTTTACTTCCAGGAAAAGCTCAATAGGAGGATTAATTTGCACTTTTTATGAGTTAAAAAGTAATATATTAAGCTTTATGTTTAACTGTAAATCTTCATAGCACATGAGCTATGCAGCTGAGTAAAATTTAACAATGATCGTCTCGCTCTTGCATTCCTAATTTGTGGAAGCTTTCTGCGCAATTTGATGTTTCAAGAAAATAGATCCTCTTGCCTTTGCCTTGCTAAATGCATCATTGAAAAATCAGAAATTCTTAAGGTGTCATAAATGCTTAGCTCTTTCTCTGTATGATGTCATAAGTATGAAAGTTTGCAGACTTGAAAGGTTTTTTGTGGCTGTTTCAGCAGCATGAGCCTCGTAGGGGTGTAAGTGCTGAAGCAGGACACCTTTGGGTGACACTGCCCCAAAATGGTCACAGTAGAACTACATAAATGCTTGGGTGTTAGTGAGCGTTTACTGAGAATGAGACTGTCCTTAATTTCTTCACTGGCAAGTATGCATTTTAATAAATACCAGCATAACAGAAAAAGGCAGAGGTGGTTATTTTTTCTCTTGAAAATCATGATTTGAACTTTTAGTTATTTCTATGAAACTATTTTCTTCCATAGTCAAAAAGATATATTAAATCAAATTGGTTTATGCTTTTCCAGGCATCCTTGGCTAATTTTTGCTTACATTATTGAGAATTGCAACAGTTTAGTAGAGCAGGTTTTTGAGTTCTTTAAGACTTTGGAGGTTATATTTTTGCAAACCAGCCTAGTGAGGGTGGTGATTGTCTTTTCACTGTTTTCAATACAGTGTCACAAACTAATAATTTGAAAAATTTGGTCATGAAAAAATTTTCTGAGGCTAAGAGTTGTGTGATAGAAGATCTGCCACTGCAGTTATTTTCCTTTCTAAATGCATTCATGCAAAATAGACAATTTTTAATGTAGTTGACAATTATCATAGACAACTTAAGTTCTCAAAACTTTTTTTGTCTTCTTCCCCCCATCACCACCTTTGGCAGCTTTATGCGATTCCTTGGTTTCTTACAATGTTTACACGTAAGTATGCTTTTTTTTCCCTCTGATTAAATGCTCTTCTATTTCTTAAGCTTAATTTTTCTCACTTTTCCAGATAAAGCCTTTCTTAATTGGTATAATAGATCATTTAGTAGGATGCTTATAATTTGCAAGGATGTGTTGTGGAACACTCAACAGTGCCTGTCACTTACTTTCTGCCCTGATTTGGTAATAATTAGTATTTTTCCTGTGGTTTTGAGTTGTTGTTATTGTTAGATTATTATATAGTTATTATGTTGTTGTTGTTATTATTGTCTGGATTCTTTTACACATGCAGTATTTAGGGTGTATTCAGAGGAAGCTGTTATCTACTGGAAAAAGATGTAATAATAGTTAAAAAGCAAAACCAAACCACACTACCATCCCCTGCCATCACTCAAATAATGTAAGAAAGAGATTGACTTTGTTTCTGAAGATAATCATGTTTTTGTTGCACATTGACACACTGTTATTCTGGTAGCACTAGTTTACTGTATTTGTGCATGTATATTAGGAAAAAAGAAGAGCTTTCTAATTTGGTGAGTTTTAATTAAAGAGAACAATAAGTCGAGTCTAGAAAGCAATTTAAAAACTTCTTTTCTCAAATTTTTTTTTCATGTCATATCAACATTGGCAGATGTTGAATTTAAATTTTCAAAGTGGCAGAATGAAAAGAGCTGATAGATTATTTCTCTGATGAAATATCAGAGAACTTAATGTGAGCCTCTTGATTGCATTGTCTAAAGATTTTGACTGTAAAGCCCTGGTTCTTGCAGTTGTCCCTGTTTCTATACCCTTCATGAGAACCACCACATTTGGAAAACCAAGGAGATGTTTTCCGTAAGCAATCAAGTGCATTAAAGTCTTAGAACTATTTCATTGGAAGATAGCATATTTTAAGAGAGCCACCTTCAGCTTTATATATAAAATCTTGCTATTTTTAATAGGCTTTTTTCCTTGTCTTTCTTTTATTCTGCCATTTTTTTCTTTATATATGTTCATTTTTTTGTCTAATTGTAAGAAGTTTATCTTATTGATGAACTCATTAATGTCAACTTATTGTGAAAAACTGATATGTATGCCTTAATATGTAATTGTACTATACTAAAAGAAAAATAAATTGCCTAATTCTTGACATACTTGAAATGTGAAAACCCATGTGCTTCCAAGTATTCGTTAAGAAAAGAAGACTGTTGTTTACAGAGTAATCAAAGTGCATATGAACACAAACATGATCCTAAACGGGTTAAGTCCTATTTGCTCCCAAATAAAAAAGAAATCACTCAAGATGGGAGAGGAAAGAAGTACATAGGCAACTCATTAACCCTGTTATTGTGCGTATATGCTTACAGAGTTTTCTTTATTGTGCTTATTCATTATGCAGATGTATTTCCTTTGCACAAAATTTTTCACTTGTGGGATACATTACTGCTTGGAAATTCCTCCTTCCCATTCTGTATCGGAGTTGCCATACTTCAACAGCTGAGGGATCGTCTTCTGGCTAATGGATTCAATGAGTGCATTCTCCTTTTTTCAGACTTGCCAGGTACAGAGAATACTGTTTCTTTCGTTTTTCTCTGTCTTCCCCAGTGTGTTTCTAAATATATGCTTAGAAATCATGGTAGGTTTAGGCAAACTCACTGCCGGAGAGTATAGATCTTAACTACAATTTATTGTAGTTAGTTGAAGTCTTTTGCTGTCATCAGCAAGAATGCAGTAGGATTGTTATTTCCAGGTGAAGATTGGAGTATTTTGTTTTGAAATTTAGAACTATTTAAACTAATTCAGAAGCAACTGTTTGTAGTCATGCCACATACAGATACAATCAGTTTATATGATTTTTTAAATAAATTGAGTGCAATTCTGAATAGTCCTTTTCCTCTTTGGTGCTGGTTTTATCCTATTTTCCCTTTGAACATAATTATACTGTGGAAATAATTAATGTAGAAGGATTAGGGAAAGCAGTATAGGAAGCCATTGGAATTACTCTGTTAAATATTTCTATTTGAAATTTAAAGCTCTCAGAATAACTTTGAAAACTGTATCAGAGCCTGCATGATCATTGTGCAGACATTTTGTGTCTTTGCTCAGTGGGAGGTGATTAACCTATCCATACTAACTGGTCCCTTAGAAAACTACATTGCAGTTAACCACGAAGTTTGGAGCTTCCTTCTGAGCAAGTACCTGGTAAGACAGTCGAGTGCATTTGAACTGAGCAAGCCATGTCACCTGAAAGATGTATTTCAGTTTGTAGTAACATAAGTAGGAAGCCTGGTGCACTCAGAACATGCTTGTATTATGTTCTTGTATTAATTCCCTCCTCTCCTGCTCAGGATCTTAGTAATGTAATACAGGTCTTAGGTCAGAGGTTGGCACTGTTTTAAATGTGTGGCTTTTCTTTAGATAACTCTAACTTTGGGGTAATTCCTGGGCTAATTATGGATTTAGTGAGCTCTTTTTGAACATCCATGTGTGCAATCCAGTAATTCATAATTCATTTAAACAGAAATTGTTCTTCAGATGAACTGAAGAGAATTAAGTTTGGAGGAGAATTTAAAAGGTCTTCTTAAGTGTTGCAGTCTCCACAACTGCAGAGTTTAGAGGTTAGCAGTACTCTAGGATATGGTACCAAGCAGATGAGGCTGAGTTCACAGTTGCATAAGTCAGTAAGTTGATAACTTTGAGTTATCATAAATGAAGCTCTGTGATCTCTTTAAATATTGTTGTCACAAATTGTCTTTCACTGTAAACCCTTCCATATGGCTCTGCATTTCAAAATTTCTCTCCTACTTATTAGTTTGGTATGTACTATGTATTTGCTACTGTATTTTTCAATTTATAAGAAATTTAATTTGGCCATTCCTATTAGAGTAGAATTTTAATTTTCAATATGTATGTTTAGTCATTTCAAATGTTCATGGTAGGTTTAATGGGATATCTACAGATGGCTGAAATGTGAGTGCTAAACTAAAAGATTGGTTCTCTCCCCGCCCTCTCCTCCCCCATGTGTTAGCTGTATGTCCTAGTTAAGTACAGATCCACTAATATTTAACTTATTTTCTTGCCTAAGGTAATTTCTCCATGTTTTTCTTCTTCTTGAAGGGTGTTAAATTATAGATTCCAATTTATCTCAAATCAGCTGATTTACTGACAGTGGGAGTATTTTATGCTGAGGTCGTGTATAAGGACACCTTAGTTCTTGTAATACATTTGTGTTCATAAAATAAAATCACTAAAATCTGTAGTGATATAAGGTACATGCATTCTGCTGGTTTTAAGTGATGACAGCTTTGCTGATACTCTGGTAGGAAATACAGGTTTCTGGAGAGTTTTTTTTTTTTTCCTTAAATTGGTGATGTCTGTGATATTTAGGATGTCAGCAGTGGCACAATTGAATATTTTGAGATTAAACTAAAGCATACCATAAAATACTGCTAGTAAAACTACTAAGGGAAAAAAGAATAAGGGTGAAAGACAACCCTAGTGTGTCTTGAAAGTGCTGTTGGTCTAGCTTAATCAGTAACTTTTTAAACATACAATTCACATAGCCTTGTGCTTTTTCTTTCTGACCTGAGTCCTATTTCTGATTAAAAAGCATTGACTCATTATGCATTTTGTCACTTGTGTCTTCCAAACATGACTTCTACTATTTTGGTTAAAATAAGTTGTGTGCCAAGGCTGAGAATTTTTTGAAAGTAATTTACAAATAACCTTCATCTGAAAATATATCACTCCCAGGAAGAGATTATGTTGTTCAAAACATCTATGATAATTTTAAACTAAAATCAGTTGTTGCTCAACAGTCTGACACTCCTGTAATTTGTAAGCTTTGTGTGCACTGGAATGGCTTATTTCAGGTTGCCAGTGAAAGCAACTTCCTTTCCAGACTGATAGAGTTATTTTACTGCTTGAAACTTTGTGGGACACTTTTTCAAAATTTCTTGTTTTTAAAAAACAAAAACCCCACTGCCTAATTTCCAGTGCACTGTATATAACACAATTGGAATATTGTTTTAAAATAATAGTGATGTGAGGAAAACGAAGGGGCGTTGTGTCAGCATTGATTTCTTGGTTCTGAAAACCCTTTCCAATACTTGTCTCAAAGTTTTGGCCATAAGTTATCTATAAAGCAAATACAATTGGGCAGTACTTGCTATTTTTTGAAGCTCTGTTAAAAATTTTAATTTATTTTTATGTTGCTCAAACAATGTCCTAGCAGATTAGGAAATATATTTGAAGATTTTGACAAAATAATTGGCTAATTAAGAATACTGGAAGATCCTTTTGCAACAAATGTTTTAGTTCATTCCTCATGGAGCTGTATGAAGGGGACATATAAGCAACTGCTAAATAGAATTAAATAGAATTAGGTTGTTTAGGAAATTATTACCCCAAAGTGCTGGGGGTTTTTAATTTAAATTCTCTGTCATTTATTCTTTCATATTTTTTCCTTGTGTTTAAGGAGCTCTGTTAAGTACAAAGTTTATTCAAACAGTATAGATTCCAGAGAATATTTAGGAATATTTGAGACAGACAAACAAAACCAACCCTGGAGTTGTTGCTAATATTTTACCTGTACTTTTGAGACTTAGTATATTTTTTCTTATTCAGGTGATGCAGAGAGAGCAAAAACATTATGCAATACCTTTCTTTTTCCTGTAAGTCTGACATGTAGCAGTATGTGTCAGGAAAATGAAACTGGTATGGGTAGCACTACTATGATGAGATTCCTGAGGTACCAACAACAGAGACAGGACTCTGCTTTCAGACAAGTGCTTATTTGTACTAAGCCAGTCTGGATATCCCTTAACCTCATATATCAGCAGATTTACAACCCAGAAGGCTTTTCATGCCCTGAGGACCAACTGCATAAGTTTACTTTAAAACATGCAGTTTTGCTTATAGCTTAGTCTTTAGCATCTTGCCATAAGTTTGTGTGATAATGTCCATTATTCAACTCAAAAATTATGGTTATTGCAGTTTGACTCAATTAGAAGTTCATTACCCACTGTACAAGTAGTACAAAGTCTGCAGCAGCTTTTGTTAGGAAGCATCCAGACACGTATACTGCTCTTTGCAGACATTTGAAGGATCCTTAGGGCAATCCACTCTCACCTGGAATGGGTGCAGTATAGAGCCTGGCAAACAGGTCTTCTCCAGTGATCACTGCCAATATCAGCACTGACATACAGAGATGAGTTACGGACTTCTGAGAACTGAGGAAAAGATGGGGACAGATGTTGTTAGACAACAGGGAAATAAATACCAAGCCTAAAAATGAGATAAAACATACTCAAACACACCCTTTATGTTAGTTCAGTAAGCTCATCTTCTGTAATTTTGGAGCAAGAGGAGGTTTCATTCTTTTAATGCTGTGCACCTTAAGAAGGTGTCTTTTTGCTGACTCCAGGATAGTCAGTGCTTCCAAAGGAAGAACCTTAGCCTGAGATGGGAAGTTCATTCAGACTGACTGTAGAAAAGCAATCCAGTGCAATGAGGAGCCATAGTAAAATGGTTGAAGTGGAAAACTTTGTGAGACACAGGCATGTAGCTTTAAGATGCAAGATCTGCCTGTCATCAAACCACAGACATAAATGATTCTCCAGGGAATGGATTTTCTCTAATGTGGGAAAAATTATTATATCTATTGCCATTCTAGTGATGTGCCAAAATGCTGAATCCCATGATGGTGGAAGCCATATGAATGCTTAGAAGGATTGCATCCAGCTTATAAATGGACTAAAGGTTAAAAAATAGTGGAAATTCTCTGCTAAGATTGTATGGAGAGTTTTGAATAATGCATTTCTGTTGACAGCAGCAAAATTAAACACATATCAGAAGGCTCTACTTCAGATATATTTCTGACCCTGGGTAGCTACCATTTTATTTTCTGCTGTTTTGCTTCCTAAAAATCCTTTGTCTGCCCACATCTGTGATCCATATGCTTTTATTGTACTGGAATTTCTGGTGGTTCAGCATTTAGCTGATACAGATCTGATAAGAGGAAAAAAATGACAGTTGGCCACCAAGTCCACACTGAGTTCATGGGTGTTTAGTGCCTGTTCCCATTTGTTTCACCCTCTCCTCCATGGAAAATGTAACCTCAGAGATTAAAACACCACCTTTGAAGGGACTTACAGTGGGTTTTCATATTCCAGTGAGCAGTAAGAGAAAGGAAGATAATAGAATGTTTTGATTAGGGTTTGACTTTTTTCATGCACTTTTGAAAGTATCTTATTGCTTAGATTAAGGCTCTGAGGAACAGAGCCGTGACAGCTCTTCTAAAATGAAACTTTTTAAACTTCAGCTACAAAAGTTTGACATATTGCTCTGTTGTCATTCATGGAATATGGCTCTGGAAAGTATTTTGCTGCAGAGCTAGTGAAGCTGACTACTTTTTCAAGTTGCAGTATAGCTGAAGAAAAACAGCACTTTGGTCTCTTTCACGTGATACACATGATAATGGTGGTGTAACTATGGCAAAAATATTGATTGGAAATATCAAAAGACATTTAAAAGGGAGTCACTTTTCCTAGTTTTCTTTTCTTGAAATATGTAGGTCAGGCTGATATTTATGGAAGCATCTTTTTCTGAGCATGGTGCTCATCTTTGCTATGTTAGATGGATTTTTGGAGATGCAGGTGTATTTCATGATGCAATTCCTCAAGATTATTGGTTTTGGGACAGAAGCAGAGAGATTTGTTAGGGCACACCTGCTCACCAAGGCTGTCTGGTAGTGTCAGACTCTGTAAGACTGATGTTGTTTTACCTGCAACTGTGAATTCTTTAATTATTTACATTTTCCACTCCTTGTGACACAAAGAAAACAGTTCTAGATTTTAGATTCTACCCTCTTGAGACTAAAGAGAAGTGCTGGAGTGGGCAACACACTAAGGAAAAAAGTACTGAAATAATTTACTGTAGTCTGTAATTGTCACTGGCAGAAGAAAATCAAATATATTTCCTTTAGCAAAGGGCTGTCTGCCACAAGAGATGGTGCTTCATAAAAAGGGTGAAAAGTGAGTTCCTCAGTAGAACTTTCCTAGTCCATGTCTTAAAAACAGTCTGACACACAGCTTATGCCCCCTGTTTTTTGAAAGCACCCTGATAGTGCTCTCCATAGTGAAAAGGCACTTCAGAAAATAGAATAATCCATCTGTTAGTCATGTAGGATTTTGTAGACCTTTACACTACAATAAAATGTAAGTACAAGAAGGTAGACTGTCAAACCTACTAGCATTTCTAGGCATGAACTGACAAAATTCTGGGTGCTGTTATCTGAGCTTTGTTGCTAGATGTGGTGATTTTTTTTTTTTCTTCTTCATTACAAAGGTGTCTTGGGAAAATATTTCCTTTTTTTCCCCATTGAAGCTGCAAGCATAGCAACTGATTCTGGATTAGACTCATGCTTAGAAAGCAGTACTGGGTACTAGACTTTTTTCCTTTCACAATTGCAGAGAATGTTGCTGACAGAGCAAGGTGTCTCATAGGGTATCTGTTTATAATTTTGTTATGCTGGATATGTTTGTTTGCCTGTACAGGTATAAATGTTCTGCTCAATAATCTTTAGTTCTCTAACTCTTAATTGAGGAGAATTTCTAAATGGGCTGTACAAATAATGCAGTATTAAAAATTCTTGATTGAAATGTACATTATCACCAATTTCTATATGATTGTAGATATATTTGGGGAGTGTATGTCTAGCATTGTAATAGAAATACACAGTTACAACAGAGATACACATTACTTAAATACAGATTAGAATGGCAGTGTAGGCTGAGAGCCAGAAAAATCTTTCTGTCAAAATAAGGACTTTGAAATGAGGTTAAGTGAACTCTCAGTACTCTTATACTTTGGAATAGCTGTCAATTCCCTTTGATTTACTTTCACATAATATTTCACTTAAACTCTTACCTTTATAAAGCTGCATGAAGCATTTGATTCTCTCTGTCTAAATTTCTTCTTTCCTAATCTCCTAAGAATATCCTGGAGTTTAGTAGAAATCAACAGGAAGGCCGAAACTAAATATGGAGAACTAGAGCAGGGTTTGTACCTAAAGGTAAAACTTTAATAATACTGCAGTAGTTAATACTGCAACCTTGGAATCAATTTCAGGAGTGCATTGTTAATATTGAAGGGCAAAACTTGTTCAGGAAGTTTCTGGGAACAACTCACATTGTATGTGAACAATATTGTCTGCATTCTGAAAATGCTGATAAATACCTGAGTAACCAGCAGGGGTGTGTCAGGTGGCACCTCTGTCACTTCAAAAATGTAAAAGAAGCGTAGACAAGCATCTGTGGGAGATAGAGGGGAGAGGCTGGACACATTGCATTCAGCTTTAGAGCAAAGCAAGGAGCTAGAGAGTCTCCTGCTAGTTCATCAGTCTTCATGCTAAAAAATGAATAGCACCATTCTAAGGAGACAAATCATGTAAGCAGTCATGTAAGCTGATAAACCACAAATTTGTCTGCTGGGAATGCAACCCTGAAATGACAAACTTTTATCTCTTGAATGTACTTTAATGCTTTCATGTGTAAATTCAAATGGAGGTGTTAACAGCTCTTTCACAGAATAAGGGAACTTTTCCCTGTGGCTTATGAGTAGTTTAATTATGCTGCAAGCTTTAAATAACTTAGAAAATGTATACTGACAAGGTTGGGCTGCTGTTAGTTACTTAAAACTATTAGTTTTGCTATGTGAAACACTAACAGATTTGACTAGTGGTAAACACTGGAAGTTTTGGATCTCAGTAAGTTATCTACTGCAGTGCCAAATGGCTAGGGCATTTTTTTGGAAATGAAAGCAATTTTAAGTGTGGCATAAGCAAGATGGTTATCCTTCCTGTTTACAATTGCTGTATTTGTGGGAAATAACATTTTAATCCTGAATAAGATGTTGCTTGCTCTAGCAGTTTGAGAGTGTTACATGGTTCAGGATAGTCATTAGGCAGATCTAAATACTCTATTTGTCTTTAACCAAAGTTTTTCCATCACTGGTATGGGAATGAACAGGTCAAATTAGAGGCTTCCATCCTTTACTCATGGCAACAGGTACTCCTTTTCAGGATTACCTGAATTTCCATCTTATTTCAAAAGCAGAAAATCTGAATTACTTCATGTTATTTCCTTACAAATATCCTGAAGGCTAACAGGAGAGTTAATGCAAAGGTCTTCTACTTATGACTCTTAAGAGAGTCATCAGCTTTATAAGCATTTGGCCTGGTCAGAGTTTCTGACTGTAGAGTTTTTTTACAGGTTTATACCCATTACACCTGGGAAATAACTGATGTAGCTCATAGTTACCACCCAGATGGAAACCTGTAACAGCATGATCTCTATTTTTGCTTGCCGAGTTTCCGTATTTTGCATGTTATTTCTGTGAAACATGGATTTAGGATAAAGAAGGTGACTTTCACTAGTATTTCAGATTCTAAAACTGACTTAACAGATATTTAGCAAATATTATAACAAAAAGAACATAGGAAAGCCGAAAGAGTTACTCCTTCCAAAATTGACTGTTGTTGGATGTTGTGTTGGTGGCACCATGAGTTTCTCCTCTGAGCTGATCCCTGCAATTTTGTAAACTTGTCCTTTCATGTATCTTCTGGTTATTATCTATCTAAGAAGTAATGTTCATTTTTCTGCTAAGCTGCTTTATTTCCCCTTGTGTATATCTCAAGTGTTACATAGCAGCCTCCTTCTGACTATTTCCATTACATATTGGGAATTCCTGTGCTTCTGTCATTGGCCAACATCCTACCCTGTGGTAGGACTGCTCCAGGTGTCTTTAGTATTTTGTTGGTTAGTAGAAATGGCTGTTGTTCAACAGCACTGGCATACCTCCTAACAAAGTTTAAAAAGTGCTTTCTTGTCAGAGCTTAGCTCCAGTCTTTATTTCTGCCTTTCTCAATGAGACATAGCATGTGGCATTTGGTGATTGACTTACAGTAAAGCTTTACTCTTAATACAATCACTTGGAATTCTGTGTCTTCCCTGCTCATGTCAATCCTGACACCATCACGTTTCCATACTGGAAGGCGTTCTTTAGCAAGCTTTTCCAGTGAACTGCTGAGTCAGAGGAATTTTTACAATCACAAGTAAGAAAAGAATCTGTGTTTGCCCTTTATGCACCCTAATGTCTAGGGAATAATTCATAGTGGTTACTGCTGCTTCTCTCTACTGCTGTCCACAAAAGTAAGGACTCATGCAACTATCCTGCAATGTATGAAATAAATAATGTAAAAAGAATAGTTCTTTATTGACCTTTTCATTTATAATAACCTTCTCACAGTAATAGATACAGAGATGTGGGATAAAAATGTCACTTCTATTCCTAGATTTGTCCTTTTAAATATGCACACTCAGTGTGTCTTCTTTATGCTATCAGGAAAAAAGAGTTTATGGCCTTTCACCTCTGTTTCTTCTAAGAGCAGGAATCAGGAGGCTGAACTGACTGACCTATTCAGTACCAGAGCATTCATAGCACAGAGATTTTCTGGCCTATTTATGTGGCTGTGTGGTGAAAGCTGATGTTGCCTGGCAGGGTAGTAATAAAGTATTTGTGATGGAGATGTCAAACCAAGCTCATAATTCTGGTCTATTCCCAAAATGCAGAAGCAGTTTATTTTGGCTGAGTTTCTTAACTGGTATCCTGTTACCCAAGGAAAAGGCTCTGGAATTGATTAACTGCACACAAAGACTTGGTCTGTGTGGATTTCCATTAGGAAAGAACCATTCATCTTACGTTTTTCTCCATTACTTGCCTTCACTTGCTCTGAACAACATATGCACACCCGGTTTTGCTGTAAAAATAAAAAATTTCATGTGCTTTTGTCACAGGTGTATTGCATTTAAACTGATGCTTTTTTCAACATCTATTTCAAGTGCAATCTACTTCTCTCCTGTATCTATAATAATAAACTTACATAGCTTAAAAAGCAACTATGTCAGGCTGAGCCATCCTTTTCAGTTGAGGCTGTGGATAGAGGCAGGCAGTGCCTTGGTAAGAAGTTACAGTTTAGCATGAAAAAAGCAAAATTAAAACCATCTTAGAAAAAACAGTAAGTTTAGTTCAGAAAAAGAACAAAACATTTCAGTGGGCTTAATGTTAGGATGGGGCCATGGCAAAACCAAGATGCTGCTGTTCGATCACTTTTCTTTCCCTTCTCTACTCCTACCTTTATCAGTTGCTGTATTATTTGCATATTTAGAAATGTCAGAGACAGCCTTTTGATGCTGAGCAATAGCTGCTGCTATAGGATTGTTTCCTGTAAGGCTTGATTGCTGCTTGACTGTGAAATATTTGAGCTCATTTGAGCCAGAACTCCTAAATACAATGTTTGAAAGTGAAATTATGACTTTGGTTCCTAAGATACTTGGGTTCCAGCTTTGACTTTTTGAAATACAGGTGCTCTGCAATTTTTCAAAAACAGTTTGAAGATGTACTAAGTTTTGAAATTATAACTTATTTTTATAGTATTTTTATTATGTTTTAAGTCAGGCTTAAATTTTTTCCACGCTTCATATTTAATGACACCATGTTATTCAGCACGTTTTCATTACCGATTTTCCAATGAAATAATTTGTCTTAATAAAAACAGAAAGCACATCATTTTTAAACTACAAAATACCGCAGTGCTAGGCTCCTGGGGAGCACTGAGGTGTTACATATACATCTCCATGAGTGAGCATGCCCTCTTCATCCTTTCTAAATGTTACTTTCATTTGTTGCTCACACCTGGAGATTTATGCAGACCCTGCTCTCAGAAGAGTGTGCTTCTAAGTTGTTTGCAAGTGTCAAGTACTCTGGCATTCTGCTGAGGTAGTCTCTGTTCATTTGTTCTGTCCTCCTGTTCAAGAATCTAGGCTCTGACTTGATACATTTATGCTTCTGACGTATCAATGGTATGTATCTAATAATGTGGAAACTCTAATGTTTTCTGGCTTGTAATGCAGTGACTTGGGAGCAGGAAGAGTGCAGGCAGGATTAATGCTGTGTGAATGCAAAGTCTTGGGGAGATAACAAAAAATGGATATTTCACCAGAGACTGACTCATTTGTCATATATTTGAAAGGGCATGGGAAGAAATTGGGATTGAAGTAGTGCAGCAGACCCTTACTTATTAGCCAAAAAGAGGAGAAAAGATCTTATCCAGCAAGGGTGCACAAGATTGCATTGCATTTCAGTTACTGACGGGAAGTGATTTTTCTTAAACCGAAATTGCAAACAAATCATGAAGAAGGGCTTGAAGGTTACTCAAGTGTCAAGCCTGTTCATGCAACATGACTAATAAGTATTCTGTAAATATTTATACCAGTTTAATGTAGTCTTAAACTCCAATATCCTGAAAGTAATTGTTTTTTTCAAAAGAATGTGAGTAAATTGAGTAAATTCTTTCACCATCCATAGTCTTGTCTCTCTTGTGGGTGCTAGATTTTGACTGTTCCCATATTATATGCATGCATGTGCTTATGATTTGCACATTGTTGGGGGGCATTTTGTGGTTGTGGGGCTTTTTTATTGTTACTTGTGGAAATCAAAATTGCCTTGTTGTAATTTTTGTTTTGCATTACCGAGAAGCAGATGAATTAATTGACAGCCTGTAAATTTGTTTTAGGCTTTTGATGGCTTCCCCCACAAGCCATTAAAAATTCTCTCTTGTTCTGTGGAGTTTCATTTTCAGCCAATCCCACTGTCCTCCTGAAATGCTGCTTGGAAGAAATGAGAAACCAAGCATTCCAAAATCACAGAACAACAGACTCCTCCATTTTTTACTTACGCCCTGATGTGTGAGAACTGGGTTATGTTTTTTACAAACACACACACAGTTGGAAGGGATCACAAGGATCACTGAATCCATCTCGTGGCCCTGCACAGGATACCCCAAGAGTCACGCCATGTGCCTGAGAGAGTTACCCAAATGCTTCTTGAACTCTGTCAACTTTGGCGCTGTGATCACTCCCCTGGGAAGCCTGTTCCAGTGGCCAAGCCTTTTTACCAGTTCTCTGAAATGGATTTCTTTTGGAATTACAGAGCTTGTTTCTAGGAAAAATACTTTGACCTGTTTCAGTGTTTAACACTTTCAGTCTCGATTTCTGCTTTCAGCTTTTTCATGGCTTTACTGTAAACAGTGTTTCAGATATGTGTTGGCTATTATGTCCTCTCACAGCCAAATGCTTCTCATGCTATTAATTATTGTTGTTCAGATTTTTTTTTACTAGCTAAATTCTGCATTCATATCATTTATTCTAGAAGTACTACTAATGTTTCCTTAGCTAAGAATCTCAGGAAATCGGGCATATAACTCAATTACAGCAGTCTCTTTACAAAAAAAAACAAAAAAACAAAAAAAAAAAAAAAAAAAAAAAAAACCTAAACAAAAAAAACACAAACAAAAAAGAAACTACAGCCCCATAAATGTACTACAGTCATGAACTGGAATTCTCAACTTTATATAAATAAAATGAGTTTTCAGAAATGTAGAAAAAAGTGCAACAGTAATGATGGTGCTTTTGAGTGTTTTCTGAGCTTGAGGAAAAATAACCAATGGAAGGCATCTCTTCTCTTTACCTGAATTAAGAAATTGTGTGAAATTCTCCAGTTGTGTGTATTTTCCTTGGGAATGATGCTGAATAACAGCCTCCTAATACATTATAATTGAAATGAAAAATTGTTAGCTACTGTTGAGACATCAGATAGTCCATTTATCTGTGACACCTATCATCCCAAACAGCTAGGGAACCTGATGTTGTCAAGGAAAATTGCAATTTACTTTCACACATCCACAAAAAGGTTTTTAGAGCTAGAATTAAAATTGGGTAAGCCACAGCTCTACTCTCAGACTTTTCAGAATTTTAGAAGCAAGATAGCACATAAGCATCCTGTTGTCGACTGGATTAAAGCATCTGCTGCAGATTGTATCCTATCTGAACATGGACAGCTTTTTAAATGGGAGAGTAATAGATCATATCTTCCACTTTTTAAACAGTCAATAATCTCATCCAACTAGATTATTCTGCCCCAAGCTTCAAATTCAGCGTCTTCTGCTCACCACCCTGCTAATGACTGAGGTTTCTGGAGTAGCTCCCAGATTGATGGCAAGGCATCAAATCCGCTGATGGCAATGAGTGATTGATGACAGTGCATCAAATCTGTTTGAGATATACAGATAAAGCCTGGCTACAATGCCTCTGTTTTCTTCATAGCAGCTGATGCTTTAATCTAAATTTTGACTGTTGTAATGAATCATACAAGATCTTGGCACAGACACAAGAAGTACTGATATCCCTGCTGCTTGTCTGTCGCACTAGACCAGTTTGCAAGCTAGGATTGTTTTTGCTCTTCATGAGACCACATACAGGAGGTGCAAAACCAGCCAGTCCTTTTATAGTGGTAAAAGATTAAATGGCTTTTAAGTTACATCTTGTTAGAAGATACATACATGCAGGATGCTTAGTGTTGCAAAACATGTGTTTCTAATGAGTTTACTTTTTTTCCTTTTACATATGTGTTTCATTGTACCTTCCTGATTTTTAATTGACCATATCTAATTTTAGGATGCTTCTCACTTGATAGGTATCAGATTTCCTTTCAAGTTGATTAATATATTATCACAATGGTACTTCACTCTTTCAGCTAGGATGTTTCACTGGGAATGTCTGTTTGGGTTTGGGACTGTATTGTTTGTTTGTTTGTTTAAAAAATTCTCTAAAATCTTTAAAACAATCCATTATGTTGCCATCAAGCACAAATTAATGTTGAAAACCCCTGTTTTCCAGCAAACAGATACTATGTAGCTTTGTCAAAATGGCAGGCCATGCAAAATTCAGTAGCTGAAAGCTTTCAATCTGGCTGTTAGTAGGATTTAACTGACAAGTAAGACACTTAGTTGATCCAAAAATCCTGATGTCTACACTGTATGAAATCTACTTTCGATGAACTGCACAAATTTACATTGAATAGTCAATAATTTGACTTGTAAAGGCTTTACATTGCCTTACAACAACTAAGTTTCAATTATTGTCCTGACTTTGCATTGGTTAAAGTTGTCATACACTTCCCTTAAACAGATCAAATTAATTCTTAAAATGTCTTTACTAGTTTTTAATTAATAAAAACTTGGAGTGTTTTTCTTTTTGAATGGGAAAATGCTTTTGAAATCTACGTTTCCTTTGAGCAAGGGACAGAGAGACAGACAAAGGTATAGATGGGTATATGTCTATTTGGCAATGTCGTAGCTGGGTTACTTCACCGATATTTTGCTCTTGTATTTCTTGTTTTTCCTTTATATCTCTTCCAGAGATCGATATTGAGCGTTGTGTTCGCGAGTCGATCAACCTGTTCCGCTGGACTCCCAAGAGCGCCACGTACCGGCAGTACGCGCAGCCCCCACGGCCGGCCGCCGACAGCAACGGCACCAGGAGCTCTTCCCTGTGCTGCTTCTCTGCAGACTACCAGGAAGCTCCTCGCAGTGACCTTGTAAGCAATGTGGGAATTGGAGCAGGGAAGATTGTTCAGATTGCGTGGTTCTCCTGCCTCTCCCAACTCCCGCTCCTTCAGTTCTCTTACAACAGCCCACCAATGTCCACATCTCGCCTGCAGAACTTTATCATAGGAGAAAAGCAGTAAAAAGATCAGTGTGCCAGTGAGAAATAGGTAACTGGAAAGTGATGCAGGCAGTTCTGGCTGCTTTTTCCATCTTGGCATGTCAGGTAAAGGATATGCCACGCATTACTCTGGAGTTTAGTGGGTGAGTTATGCCTGGTTTTATCTTGGCAAAGAGTAACTAGTAACTAAGAGAATATCTGCATTAAATAGATACCCAGTTTAGCAAAATTATTTTCCTCCTCTCTCTCTAGTACAATCTAATGGCTGTTTCTCTTGACAGCTGCATTATCTGAATACAGGTGATTTGAAATTATTCCTTTCCTTCCTCTTAACACTATAAAAATTAAAAATTAAATTTTATTTTGTTGGGGTTTTTCTCCTTCCACATTCTCCTACAGTCATTTCATTCATGAGCATTCCAATAATCTGGGAAGTATATATGGACCTGCTACTTCTATTTGGTGAATTGCATTAGGTTTTAGTCTTTCCATTTGTTTTTCCTAACTACTAGGAAACTGATGTTGTTGTCATTCAAGTGGATCTTTACTTTTTAGTCCTTAAAAACTGGAGCTTGATGTTCAGTAATTTTCTTGGTTTTTGCTTTTTATTTCTGTTGTAATTTCTGAAAGCCTTAGCTTCAAATCCAGGACTGCAAGTGCAGACATGCAAATGAAGAACAAAAGGAAACTTGAAAGATCTTACAGGATTTAAGAAACAATAGCTGGATCTAGAAAGGCAATGGGGAAAAAAAAATGAAATTCCAGGGGAATACTCGTTGTTGTCATCCAGGAATTGTAGCTACACAACTGCTGCTGTGCTGCCCTGGAGATATGTAGAGAGGCTTTCTGAAGGAGGCAAGGGCTGGTCTTTCATAGAGTAATTCAGATAGGACCTCCTAAGGTCATCTGGTATAAATTCCTCAGCAAATGTGTCCAACACTGAATTCAGGTGGGGTTGCCCAGGGCTTTGATCCATCAGATCAAGAAAACTTCCAAGGAAAGTATTCAGTCTCTCTTGGCAGTCTGGTCAGATGTGCTACCAGTGAAAATGATTTGGTGTATGTGCTAGCTTTCCCAAATGTCATGACAAAAGAGTAAAAAAAACAAGTCTTCTGATTTCTAAGCATTTGCTTGTGCCTTAATGTGTAAAAGCAAGAGTCATAGCACTTGGATATAGCAAAGAGGGAGATGGGGAAAAAGCAGCCCTGGTATGCTGAACTAATAAACAGTGAAAATATTTGTGTTTGTAACAGAGAGAAAAATCCTTATTTCAGATCAAGCAAGGCTTTTTTCAGTATTCTTCCATTTTCTTAGAAATGTTTTGGGTGTTTTTTTCCTGATTGTGTTTTATTTTCATTCCAGAAGTTGTGTTTGTTTATAAAGCCAGTAATTAGGCTCATCCATCCCAGAAGTTCCAAGAAATTAAGCAAATGTTTTTAGTGTGTTAAAGAGGAGATAAATAAATACTAGAACTTCTATTGACGTCTCTTTCATTTCTAGTTCTGTCTGCCTAACAGCAAAGACCTCTTCATTTACTGGAGTGCAGCTGAAGGTTTAACATCTTTTGAAGCACAAGTATATTGGATCTTTTGGTTACTGCTGTATTTTGGTTTTTTAGCTCATCATATGAAAGAGAGCTGTATAGGTTCAGGGATCTATACAGAAATATGTAAGCAAAGAAGAAACTAATCTCTTGGACACAAGAAAGACTATTCTTATCTTAAATTATAATCTGTAAATGTATTGTTTGCTCTCATGTGCTGTATTTTTGTGTGTCAGATTTTGAGACCGATAGATGCAAGTCAAGTATGTTATGATTCAGTCAGGAGCCATAGATCAGACTTGGAAAGTCCTGTGTAACATGAGTCCATAATGAGCTATTTCTCACTTGTGACTGTACTTTTGGATGTTTGTCTTCATAAAATGACACTTCTCAGGGATTAGAGCAATATTGATAAAACCTAAATTGAAATTATTGGTGAAATACACTATTTACACACAAAGGTGGTGTGGTTTGATCTTGTTTGGGGTTTTTTTTAACCTTAATCCTGGAATTATCTCTTTCTTCAAACATGTCCTCTACTTGTTGTTTGCTGTCATGGGGAAACTTTTTATCTACTTGAAAGGGGTGAAATCTGAGCTCAGTCTTTAGTACACACAGTATCCTTTAATGGATTTTCTAAAACACCATTGTGTCCTTGCTCTGCAGTTTAGCTCTTAAAAAAATAACTTTTCTGTTTCCTTACCTATTTAGTTGGTCATTCTTTGGACAAGGACTTTACACTACATTTCTATCTCCAGTTTTATATTTGTGGGTCACCTCTGTATTTGAAAGTGGGTAGGGTACAAAACAATTCTTTGTGAAGAAAGTTGTGGGTTTCCTTCTGAAGGTAATTTATGACTTCTTGAAACATTAAATGTTTAGTGTTTTTAATTGTAAACACCAGCTGTCTCTTACCTCTCTATTTGTATTTTCTTTCTATGCTGCTTCAGTTTATTTCTTAAGTGCTTTTTATTGGCAACTTAAATATTTGTGTGTATCTGCATCTTACTGCGCTTTGGTTAATAATAACAGGAGAAGTATTTCCCCTCTGGGTGTGCATTTTTCTCCCTAAATCAGCAGTCAGTAAAACAAAACTGCTTTTTATCACTAGTATTGCTTAGTTTTTATTTTAGTGACATCTATTTGCAACTTTGTAAATAGGCTTGGGTGCTCTCTTTTTTCCTCCTGGACTTGTGTGTTGCTTAATCTTTTACTCTTTCAGCCAGTAAGTTTGTCTACTCAGATAAAATCTCAAGGAGGAAATAGTTTCAGAAAGAATGAATGTGCATCTTAAGTGGGTTTGCATTATTTATTTTGAGAAAGATAAAACATCAAAAATAACAACGGAAAAAACCCTTTAAATTCACTACTGAATTAACATTACAGTCTACTCAATTTTGTGTCTGTAACTTTTCTTTACCATGGTTGATTTTTTTCTTCTTACTCTTCCTGAAACTTCCTTTCATACCCTGGAAACTCCTGAAGTATTTTTCCTGAATGTCCAGGAGTCACAGAGAGAAATAACACTGTAATATAACAATTGTCTGCTTGTATCTGTGTCTCCATTATTATACATATGGTAGACATACATTCTCTACAGCTACTTCCATAATTCTAAATAAAAAGGAGAAAATGTTGCAGCTTCTCTATCAGTATCTGTTCACATGTGGCAGGTGAACTCACAGAAATCCAGAGAATGATACAATTACAGCTTTGCTTTCTTCTTCTACTCCTGATTCTCTTTGCAAGGGTGGGAGTTCCTGAGAGATGTTGAGGAATGAAAGCATTCAACTGGAGAAAAGTCTACCAGATGATTATTGATCCTTGCAGTGATTTAAATGCCAACAGTTCCCGTTTTTTGTTTTTGATGAAGTAATAGAAGTACCTAAGCAGCAACATGACTTAATGGCTTGATTAAGCAACACAAATATGAAAAACATGTTTTTATCATAAATAGTATGAGCAAATTTTCCTGATGATAACTTTCCTTTGCCAGTAATTAAGGATAGCTTGTGTGATAGACTTCCAACAGATGGAAATTCAGGCCTATTTGTCATACAGTAGCACTCAATTGCTTCTGAGTTCCTGTCTGCACCTAGGAAGTATTTGTCCATAAAAAATATATTGCTTAATTTTATATTAAGCCGTTAAATAACTGGTGTATAAATCCATTTATTCTTCAGAAAGAATCATGGTCAGTAGTGTATACCAACACTTCTGTTCCAGTGTACCAGCTAAGAAATGTCTGTGTGATGCTCATGCTGTTCATAATGGCTGTTACTTATATTCTGCCTAAAGGCTCTTCTGACTGCCTTGACCCATTTCAGGTTTCTTTTGTCTTCTGTTTTTGTGTGGATCTTGGTTTTGTTTTCCTCTTCTACTGTTCTTACACTTAACAGAAATCTCTTACTCAAATTTATCTTTAGTTCAAATTGTGCAAAGCATTAACTGATCAGGATCTCAGTTAATGCTTCTAATTTATTTTCCATTTGCCTTTGATGCTTCTGTTCTTCTGGTTGTAGCTGCCAACAACTTGAGTGAGAAGCTGGGGTTATTTGTCATTTTTTAGAAGAGTTGGTTAAAATGTACTTTTTATGTCACTCTCTTGTGAGTGAATAAGCAGATCGCTGTTTAATTAGGCATAAGCCCATCACATTCTGGTAAATGCTTTAGCAATTGTTGCAACCTTCAAAACGTTCTCTGTTTATTGGTTAGCTTTTCAAGGTTTTTCTGATACTCATAAGCCAGGCTGCCAGCTACGAGGAAGTGGGGAGTGTAGGGAAACCTCTGCTTCCAGAACTTCGGTTCTGCAGATTAAAGTATTTAAAGGAAGCCATATTTAGCACCTTGTCTACTCTGACTGGTTTTTCAAATCTGTATTTATTTTTCTATAGTTTTAAGACTTTTTCTCATAGAAGATGAGGCATTAAATTACCAGAGTGGATAAAATACAAAATATAAGGCTCAGGAAATAATTGATGTTAAATGTTAATTCAGAAGTTTCTAATGAATGTTGTGGGTGGTTTTTTTTAAGTTGTAATGCAAATTGCAATTATTTAAATTGAGTGTAAACTCATTGAAACAAATGTACTGCTTAGTTGAGGCAGAATAAAAGGAATATGTTTGTAATGATCTAGATACTATTTATATGAGACTGTAATAGTTAGTGAGAGAGTCACTCTAGATCATACTTAAAGATTCTAAGCTTGTTTTGCACAGACTTGGTTTTAGGATCTCCCTGGGATGTGTTCATCTGCTTTGAATGTAAATGGGGCAGTTGGAGCAGCCAGAGCACTCTCTGCTGCAGCCTTAGGCTCAGGTTCTGGATTCACTGATTGTCCACTAGTCCTTCCTCATAAGCCTTTGTGATTATACCCACTTTGAAGTTGAAGCTGGATGCATTTGACCTTTTAGACCTCCCACAATTGGGATTCCATGACTGATTAACAAATGTGAAGAGGGGGAAATTATGTGGTACATAATTGTACCAGTAAAATTAATTATTAAAAAAAAAAAAAAATCTAGCTGGTTCTTTCTCTTTGCATCTTGTAGGAATGTTCTTTTTATTTTTTTTCCCAAATTGGAAATTGTTTTAAAATCAGATTCTAGTAGAATATTAGGAAATAATTACACACCTCTGTGTTTTAGTAATTTTTCAGGCTCTAGTGGTCCTGATTTGAAATCTGGCTAGCTGACTGAAGACACAGTTGTTATTTTGTTTCTTTTCATGTATTTTACAACTGACTCCGTTTATCTTTGAGAGGGAGTGCTACGGTGGAAATAAGTTATTTTAGCAACCAAAGCCAAACTCAGGTTTCCTGAGTGACAGTTTTATTTCATACCTTGTTAAACAATCCATATTTTATTTAAAAAAAATAGTGGCCTGCATCTAAAAAAGGGAAAATGAAAGAGCAGTACAGTGTTTATGTTAATTTATTTTAGGAGAGAAGTAACAGTCAGAATAACCCACTGAGTGTGGGTTTAGTGTATGCTGTAGGACCAGTACAGATCTAAATAGCTTCTGAAGCACAATTAGATACTGCAGTGAGGAATTATCCACTTAGTGTTACATTTTTTATTTGTGTGCTTGTAGCATTAGAAGCAATGGAGTTTGGGAGAAATTTTTGAAGTCAAGTTTTGGAGGAGAAGTAGAATGAAGGATGTTAATGGTTTGTCTCCCACACAAACATGCCCAGGTACACAGCTATAGCTACCTCCTGCCACTCACAGCAACTCTAATTCCAGCTTGCAGCAACTCCTATGTGTGCCGTACACTGCTGCTATGAAAGTTAGGTCATAGAGCACAGTGCTGTGTGCCTGTGTTAACACAAATTATTATTATATTATTATTATATATTTTTATTATATTGTGTTATTATTAACACAAATTTCATGATGTGGGGAAGAGGTCTGTTATGTCAGCCTAAGGTGCCTTTTCCCTCTACTCCTCAGTCTTCTTTCCTGCCCTATTTGTTTTCTCACCATACTCCTCTATAGGAGCCTGCCTTAGGCTAGTCTTGAATTTAGGATTCCTCACATTTCTTCCTTAGTGCACCACAGGCCAGGCTAGGTGCTGTATGTTTTCTCAGCTGAGTCAGGACGCAGTGTCATCATGATGTAACTTTATTAGGAAGTGCAGCTGGAGGATAGAAAAGACTTTCTGGATGCAGCTTTCTTACCTGTGTGATGGTGTCAACACCATCCTAATCTACTAGTAAAAGTGTTACAGCTCTGTCTATATATTTACACTTCTGACATTATTAGGCATGGAAAATCTGATTATCAAATGTGTGTGACAGCATAGCTGGAAGAAAGGATCCATACTGGTTGTAGAGTTGAGCCTGCACCAAAGTTTAGTCATGGAGCCCATCCAGCAAATGTGAATGAATACATTTTGGATTTATGGGAATAAATGTATCTGTTGATGATGAGTTTCATATAGCTCAACAAAGCTTGGGCCCAGGTCTCTAAAATGGCTGGAATGGTGCAGAAATCCAAGATTTATGTGAAAAGCACATGCAGCTTACAGGGTGACTGTCTGGGTGACCATATTCTCAAAATTTTTGTCAAGTACTCAAATTCAGTACTCATCTTAATAGTCACCAGTTAAGGGAGAACCTGAACAAGCATGTTTTGACAAACTTCACAGTGGTAAATGACTAAAAATGTCCTAGACCTGTGCTGCCATTGCTAATGCCAGTTCAGAAAACAAGTATGTGAAATAGCAACTACAGATTAAAGAAGGTAGATTGGCTAACTCCAAGGTCTCTGACCAAGTGAGATAGATGATCACATTATGAAGGAAATTCCTCTAGGAGTTGCAGTTTGCATTGAGATGTGTTATTAATTTCTGGTTGTTGCTTTTTTGTTTTTTTTTTTTGGTTTTTTTTTTTGTTTTGTTTTTAAAGAGGGAAATCTCTGTTTCCTAAAGATACTGTAATAATTTTTCTCAAATCAATTTCTTGTCAAAGACAGAGCATGTATCAAGAGGGAAAAAAAGAGTCACTGATGGAAAGCATTCAAGGCCGGCAAGATCATTCTTGCTCCTGCTTTTGCTGCAAGTTTTGTTGCACATTAAGGTGTCCTGTGAGTATTTTCAGGCATAACTGGATTATGCCTCAGCTTTGTCTTTTGAAGTGGTTCTATGCAGTGGTGAGCAGCTTTTACCTTTTTTATCATATATGGGGCAATGAGTGAGTTTGCAGCATGTCTGCCCTGCTGCATGCAGGGGAATATTGTGTCTTCCAGCCCTGCTGACTCAGTTTATTCACTCAGTTATGTGATTCCATTGAGATGGCCTTTCCTTGTGTTTCCTTAGTAATGAGCTGGTTTGGCAAGCAGAGCTCACTTCCATTTTTTGTAGACTGCCTATGAAGTTGTGTGCAGACATTTGGAGGATGTTTCTGATTGACAGTTGGCTGGAAGCTGCTGTTTGCACTTCCCAAGGTGTGAGTTCTGAAATAGGGAGCTTTGTGGGGGGAGTCAGGATGGTGGAGGGGGTGGAAGAGTACAGCTTGCAAAATGAAAATGGAGCAAACTTAAATAGGAAGTGGGGGGAGGGAGAAAGGGAGCATAGGGAAGGTAGACACCAGTGTCTTGACTAGGGAATATGGGAAGCAGAATATGATGGCTACAGAGGACTGAACTAAGTGTAAGAATCAGTTTTCTAGAGAGATTGTGTAGAGAACACTGGCACTCAAGTGTTGAAAAATTGTAGAAAAGAGTTCTTAAAATCTGGAATTTTGGCTGTTCCTCCTTTATAAACAGTCGCAATTGAACATCAAAAAACACTGAAGCCTTTTTGCATGACCCTTTGCTAGTAATTGTAATAAAAATGGTGGGGAGGGCAGGTGGAGACCTTAAACCATTATCTTATAAGCTTTTTAAAGATGTTTTTGTAGTCTTATTTCTGTGTACATGCATACACTGATTTCAGAAATATTTTTAAAAAATATGAAATTTTTCATCTTTCATGAAACATATTCCTTCCTGAAAGACCTTGACAGTTTGAGTAGAGTATTTTGCTTGAACCCCAGATTTTAACTATACTGACTTCCAGGCTGAAGTTCCTAGTATATTAAATAAACTGCACTAAGTTTTGCCAGCTTCAAAGACAAAGGGGAGAAACCCTGCATCTACTCAGATAAAGCTGTCCTTTCCATGGATAGAAAGTTCCTTTATAGCTTCTGTGTTTATCAGATGGGACTGTTAAATTCAGGTTCAGCAGAACTAAAGATCCTTGGCTATTTTCTCAAAAAAAAAAGAGTGTATATCTTCATTTAATAGCCATGATGAAATGCCTGTAAGAGATTACAGGCTAATGGGAAAAGAGATAGGAGCTGTGATTGTACCAGCCTCATGTTCTGGAGTGCTTTAATCTATCTAAAACTTGGCTTCCAAATTAAGAATGGTTAAGCAGCTTTAATTCCTAATATTTAAAAAAAATAATTAAGTTCTTAATGCATATTTCTTCTTATTAAGAGCAGTAAATGCATATGGATTAGCAATTCCCAGGCCTATTTGAAAATTAATGGGGTGAGAAGAATAAGTGCTTTGAAAGTAAAGAACATAGGGTGTTGTCAGAGAAACTTCTGGGCAGCAAGGAGACTTCAGACTTCAGCTTAGGTACTTTCTGCTATTGCCATCCTGCTGATTTAAGCAGCCTTCCCTGACAAACAGTTGCTTATAGCTCAATAGTCTAAAGCAAGATTCATGCTTGTAGTTAGAATATGCTAAAATAAGTTTCTCTTTGCAGGAAAACAGATAAAGCAACTTAAGTAGTAAGCTCAGTATCCTAGCACATGTAGACTTGTGCATACATGGATGTGTGAAAATGTGAGTGTCTTTCTGACAGTTTTTAAATTTCTGAAGTAATGACAGCACGTATATGAGTATGCTCTGTATATGAGCAGTTCTCAGTTTCAGTATTGTCAGTGTACAGTTTCTTACACAATTGCTGAAACACAAGTTTGTAACTGGACTTTTAACTTTAGCACCTTCTGGCACTGTGCTTAAAGTAGAGCTTTTGCCTTTTTTAAGAAAGAGTGTGGGTTTTTTTAGAAAGTATGTACCATGTCTGCCTTAGAAAAGACTAAATAGGTCACAGCAGAAAGATAGTTGAAAGGAAGAAACAAGCATTTTATGTATGTGATAAGCTTCTGAGGTTTTTTTTAAGCTTTTCCCAGTGGTTATCCTGGCTTTTTTTTTTTTTGTATTTGTCCTGTCTGTACTCCCTATAGAGTATTACTAGCATGGGAAATTTAGGTTGTGAGATAATAATTATGCTTCATTGTTTAAAACAAACAAACAAAAAAATTACAGATTATAAATTCAACAGGATATTGCAAGTAGCTGTCCTGAGATGTGCCTACCTGCCACTTAATGTAGCTGAAATCAAAATCTCATTTGCATACTACACCCTGTTCACAACTTGTTGGGTAAACAATTACTAAGAGACTATATCAGTGCCATGAACTTCTTCTGAGTGCAGCTAACCTAACTTAAAGGATTTGGTTTACAGTGAACCCTCTTCCTTCCTTCACCTACTTTTTCTTCTGGCTCTTCACAGGTGGAAAGCAGTGCCTGCAATGATATAGTAAAGCCGAAACAGGGAATTGAAGCAAATAGTTCTGACAACTGCGAAGACTCCTGTCTAAAATGTCAGCCTGTATCTTGTACCTCTCCATGCTGAGGTCAAGAGGGTAGGCACTGAGGTGATATACAACAGCTGCAACACTGTTGTGTAGAGTAGGAAAGGTTCAGAAGAATCTGCAAGATTTGTGTGTTCAGTGGATGTGGTGGCCTGAAGAGCTGTCTCAACTCAAGTCCAGTTTCTGTAGTACCTTCTTGCAGTCTCAAAGTATCTGTAGCAGGATGGTGGTTATGAAGATGAGGTGTGAGGATGGGGTAGAAGAATTGACAGCTTGATGTTAACCATGTTTGGTTTGTGCAGACTGACAGTTCATTAGAAAATTCCTGTGAGAAAATGCCTGAGATGAAATACAGTTGTTACTAGAAACAGCAGATGTAGTAATTTTTTTTTCAGTAATTAGCAAAATTATCTTCTAAGCACATGCATATATTTCACTTTGCAATTTGAAGGAAATAAATTAGTCTCATGAAAAAGTTGTTAGAGAAAGAATTGCTGAATCAATGCTATTTCCAGCAAGTCTGTTGAGAAGCTTCAGCTTTGTTCAAAGCCTATATAGACATGTTGTATCACTGAATCTACCATTAAGGCAGATCTGAACATAGTAGGTCAAAGCAAAGATGGTTGTAAAATGCATAGCTGAATGTGTTTCTCCTTAATTTCAATCCAGTTAAAGGGAAAGAATGCTTGTCCTGGTTATTAAAACGTATTAGCAGGACAGACAGTGTGTACCTGTAAAACACTTTGTATGGCTTTATGCTTTTAGATAAAGAGAAAATGTTTTTATATCAGATTACAGGAATTTTGGTTGGTTTATTTTCTGCTGTAGATGTCAGGCTTTCTTCTTAAGGTTCCACTCTTTCCTGAGGCATTCATCCCATCAACTGAATAGACAAAAGTTGTATAAATAAAAGTAGGAAGTGGTTTTGTAATTAGAGTCCAACATAATGTACGTGTTTCTCTGGTAGACTTAATTCGGGTCATCTCAGCCAGTTTCACTGACTTCATTATCCAAGTGTTTATTGTTACCTGTAACAATACCATGTGAACCTGCTTCAAGGACTGAACTCTTTGCAGCAGACTTGCTTCCCTTCCCTCCTTGGTGTTGCTCCTCAAACCTGCTCCTGAGGCGGAAGCTGTTGTCTTAGGATAGCAATGTCTACCAGATTGTCACCAGGCAAATGAAGCTGTGTCAGCCAAGTCTGTATTTTTGTAATCAGTATTTTTTTCTATATTAATGCCTTTCTTGGATCTCCCAAATGTGTCTGCTGTGAATCCACTAGACATGGGACTGCTGAATTCCTTTGGCAAGTCTGAAGTTTGTGAGCAGAGCTGGACTTTTTTTCTTCCTTCTCCCTTTTAATGCAGTTAATTTCCTTGGACTCCTCCTGGGAAAATTCAGCAATTCAGGTGGGAGGTGGCTTTAGGCAGCAACTGGGAGCTGGCTGTGCCCTGTCATGCTGTTTTTTTTATGGATACAGGTCTCCCTTGAGTACTGACTATTCTGTTGAAACAAATAATACATTATCCAGAAATAATGTATTTTTCTGATTATAAAGCATCTTGACTCTATTTTTCTGAACTTGGAAGGAGAGTATTGAGACTGGCAGTTTGTAACTTCTTCTGTTTTGAGTATTATTATATACAATGGAAAAGGCAGTTGGGTGAGGTAATATTCCCTGAAGTAGAATTACTGATTTTGTTTGTAATTTTGAGGGCTTTTGGCTAACTTGCTTTACTGTGCTGGACTGTCTTAAGAAGCCTTTCCTGGGAGATAACTCAAAAAAAATGTTTATGTCTCTCTGTTTTCTCTAGCATATTCCCTAAATTTGGAATAGTCCTCAGATTAGATGAAGAACTAGTATGTTTAAAAATAAAAATAAATAAAGAAATAAAGAAATAAAAACCCTAGGGCTAACAACAGTCAGTTGGACTAATAACAATTAGTAATGCCTCAATTTCCTTCAGAGTGCTACTCCTGTTCTCTTGAATCATGGGCTATAATGGGCTATAAGCAAATAATGTATTGGTGTCATTACTGCAATTTAAAACAAGATAACAGAAGTGGAATATTTTTTAGAAGCAGAAAAATTGTTACTGTGATATTCTCTAAAAATGTGGAGTGTAGAAATTCTAGTACTTGTGAATATTTCTGGGATAACTCACAATGAATATTCTCTTATGAAAAATAATTTCAGGTATTATGCAGTTGTTTGAGTACTATCAGGAGTGTGGTGTGTGTTGTGTCATAATCTGTCACATTCCCCAAAATAATTTTTTAAATCTAATATATAATTCTCCTGTTCCACAAAACTAAGGACAATTTTTTGTGATTATTAAAAAAATTACTATATTTCTAGGTATAATATAAATCTTCTATTTCTGATGTCCTGATTTGTGCTTGGTCTTTGAGCTGGGGTAATAACTGGTGTTTAGCTAGCTCTGTATCTTTCAGAGGTATCCCTGCAGTTTCTGTGGCAAGCTGCCATCTTTTCTGCTCCAATCACGAGACCTTTCAGTTTCTCTTCTCAGAGAGTGTTTTCTAGCCACTTTACTTTATTTCTAATGGTAAGAAATGTTCTGTGGATGTTGTGAGCTCGTCAGCCACAGTGAATAATTCATTAACAAATCACAAACTGAAATCTTTTGCAGAGATTGTCAATCAATTTTTCTATTTTAACAACTTCTATCAGAAGATAGAGCTATAGTAGTCAGGCATTTGGCACTGCTCTGGAGCTTTTCTGTATGGATAGTTAAACTCTAGTTCAGAGTTAAAAGAAAAAGATGTGTTTCCATCTGTCTAGGTTGTTGCACTTAAAGTTCGTCAAATAAGCACAAGTTTTAAAAAACCCCATATCTCTAATTCTTTCACATCTAATTTTAATTTGTTTTTTCTTTTAAAGTCTAGGGACTCCATCAAGTTGGATGACCTGAAAGCAGAAGTGTCCCCACGAATTTCAGCAGAAGATCTGATAGACTTGTGTGAGTTGACAGGACCTAGCCATTCCAAAACACCTGTAAAGAAAACAAAGCCTAGCAAGCCAAAGCTGCTGGTGGTGGACATCCGTAACAGTGAAGAGTATCCTTCAGATCTGAGTGCTGGCCTTGCTGAATCCTGCTCGTGCCAGTTGCTTCCTCACTGTCTGCAGGCTGGCGTGTTAGAATGGTGCATAATGGAGAAAGAGGGATCTGGTAGAGCTGGAGTGCAAATGCTGAAGGCCAGGGGGTTTTTGGTATGAAGAGGTCTGGTTTGCAGGGCAGAGGAGAAATGTATTTTTCCCTTCCCTTTGTAAGCTGTGGGCTTAGTGAAATCACTTTGAACCAGTAGCACAAGTGCTTTAATGTTACATTTTTCTTTATAACAGGTGCTGTCAGCAGACCTTCCCCATTTAAAATGACCAATATTTTGGAAAGGTGTGAGGCTTTCCAATTAAATGGAAGGGAGATAGAGAAAAGTTGATAGCTGATGTACTTTGCCAGTCCCTCAGTGGAAAATTGATTCCTGTTCAGTGCCTTCTAGCTATGTCAGGTAATGCAACCAGGTAGCCATCCTAACTTAAGTCCTCTAGTAGCTGATAATCAGGAAGGATTGAAGGTGTTTTGGAGCTATGTTTTTACCAGGGTCACTATCTTGTCTACACCTTACACGTGTTCCTTTTCAAGTTATTTATACAATTATACAGTTCTTCGCATAAGGACTATTTTTTTTTTTAATTCTTTGGTTTTCTCCTGAAATAGGGTAGTTGCAGGACTGGGATTGTTTGCATTTTGGGAGGGGTAGTCCTTCTTAAAGATGTTTAGGTATGTTTGAAGTTTATAGTAGACTAAAATGTGCTGCCCATTATATAATATGTGGACTGATATCCTAACACCCATCTGGTATTAACAGGTAGGAAGCGCCACTAAAAAGGCAGGCTGGTAGGTAGAAAAATTGCCCTTGAGTGTACTGGTTAGTATATCATTTGCAGAAGAGAATATCTGGTATGTAGAAAATTATCGAATTATCAGCAGTTTTGAATATAAATGGGAAACCATAAGAATAATGCATTGAGTGTCTTGTTTCCTTATTGCAAGAATGAACAGGCTTTGTGTTTGTCACAAAATTTCAACAAACTAAGATAGGGTCAGGCTGTATGTTTCTGTGGTGTGTGTTTTAAAATGTGACAGACCACTGTGAGGTGTTTCAAAAGTATGATAATTTTGTATATTTTGGTTTTAGTCTTTTTCACCATGTATGTCTGTCATGGTAAACTTTGCTTTTGCTTTGTTTTCTTAGTGCTTTGAGAAAAGCATGAGAGGACTTCCAACAAGTATCAAACATGCTTCATATTTCATAATATGACCCACATGAAAGCTGAGAGATTGTTTTGTAATGAATCTCATCTTGCAAGGCCAAGACCTACCAGCACTGTTTCAGTTGGCCAGCAATGCTTCTAAGGCTTATTTCATTAAGCATGTTAGCAGATATATTGGCAGCCTTCCATTCCTGTTTTGAAGTTATAGCTGCATATTTATGGTCTCTCAGTCTGTAGCACAAAATCCTGGCCTTTTTGTTCATTGTCTTAGCAATTAGAACTTTTTTAAAAGACTAGGTCATGTTTCTCTAGCTGAACTCAGCAGTTTAAGTAACTAAATTTATACAAAGTTATTTTCTGTCTAAATGATGATCATTTCAGAACCTGTTCAATAGCAGTGGGAGTTATGTGGTTATAAATGGGGTTGGGGAAATGGGATTGGCACAGAGGAGTGAAGGAGGGATATAATTTTCCCATTCAAAATAGGAATAAACTGACAACATTAATGAATGCTGCATGATCATCTTTTGTTCTTTCAAATGTTTTTAATATAGCCATGCTTTTCCCACACTATAACAATGATGATCATAAAACTGAAACTGTTGCATAAATAATGAGAAACGAATGCTAGTATTACTCTAAGTCAGTTAAATCTTACCCCTATTTAAAGCAGCTCCTTTATTTAATAGAATTTTGGGATTTAATTATAAATTTAACTAGCTTTCTGCAAGTACAGTAATAGAGTGACTAATCTCAATATTTGACATTGTGTATATTTTTGCAGAACTTCGCTGATTCCCACCTCTGCAAAGCTGTTTTTGCTTATAGCTGGGAAAAGGGAATGTTCCAGGCATGTGTGTACAGTCTATGAAAGTAATTCAGAGTTTTGTCAAGGCCACAGTGCATTTTCAAATTAATAAAAAGTTAGGTAGTAGTAGTCCAACTTAATTTTTATTTAAGAGACCTTCACATTCAATATTTGTTTATACAATCCCATTGAATGATCATCCTCTGAAACTGAAGGACAGCTAGCTATGGTGTCTCAGAGTTGTTTGCTTTTCAATACCCATTACACACTTGCTTTTAGTGGGACTGCAGATAATACACATGGTGCTCATTGTCTGGGAATCTGAGGTCATATACGTTAGAATTTCAATTTGGATCAAAATAGTAGAGGACTTGTGGGGGTTGACAGGAAGTTTGAGGATATTCCTGATAATCCCTGTTTAGTTTTGGTTCTCATTTTAAGTACTTCATTCTTTTTGCTTAAAATGCCTCTAGAAGAGGTGCTCCAGCTGCTTATTGGTATTTGGCTCCTCTTAGCAGACTAGAGTTGAAGTGAAAGCCACAAAATTAGGTGTACTGGGGATATTGGCTCTTTAGTACTAAGTATTTAATTTAGCAGGTCATTTTCTGTAGTGCTGTGCTGTGTCCTTTTTTGAACCAAACAGCTCTTCATTCTGTGCTTGCTTTCATATGTTGTGTTGGAAGGTTTTTCTCCATATGAGTAAACAGTAAATGAGGTTTGTCAAAATACTGCATCATAAAAGACCAATGGTATTATATCATGGCAGCCAGGATGAAGAGCAGGTTCATCCTACAGCTATTCATGTTCCACAGGTTTCTTTGCTTTCAGAACTCCTTAACTGATCCTCCTAAGCTTTAACCGTGGCCACATTTCTGGCAGCATCAATGTCCCTTTTGCATCAGCATTTACTGCAGAAGGGGATCTCATCCAGTGCCCAGCAACTGCCACACTGCAGAGCTTTAAAGGAAGAGTTGTAGTGATTGTAGGAAATGCAGTGAAGAACACAGCTGCTGTAAGTATATTGCTGTAATGTATGTTTTTATCCTTAGAGATACATCAATAGCATGCATATGGCAGTAGTAAAATAAATGCCAGAGTCTGGAAAATTTAGATTAGAATTTTGTGTATAATGACAGTATTTGGGGTGGTGTTTTTGTTGTTGCTCATTTCTGGTTCTAGACAAAAGACATTTCCCTTCAAGTGGTCCACATCTGCAAAGGTTGACGTTTTGAAATTAAATTGCTTAACATTATTTTCTTCAGCTTTAAAATCTTTATTGTTGTCATGCCAGAGAAGGGACATTGGCACTTCTATTGTGCATCAGTAAGAGCTTTCCAAATTGGCTTGCATTTACTTTTTGTGGAGTTAGGAAGGACACATAAGGTGAGTTGGATGGGGACAGATACATTATGAAGTACAAAGGAAATAAGATATAATTCATATTCCTACTAGTAAAGAACAATGTATTGCCCAATTTTTTAGAATCACTTGTTCCTGCAGTTGTGCTCAGTGAAGAGGAGAATGATCCTTACTGGTAACTTTTGTATGATATATTTATTGTCAGTGCCTTTAGCTAGACAGGAAGAATATTCAAACTTACCTATTCCTTTCTATAACAAAATATTTGATGGTGTTGAGAACTGCCAGAGTAACAACTGAAAGTGCATAAGTATTTCTTTCACTATACTTCTCTCAGATGAAGGGAAGTTATCCTTTTTTTTTCAGACACATTCTTAATTATAGTTTACCTTTAGTTCACCCATTTCTTAAGCCTGTTTACACAAAGGGCATGAACTGTAGCCCTGATATGACAAGGAGGACTGTGAATCATTAAAAGGTCTTCATGTCAGGAACAGCAGAAGCATCAACCCAACACATGTTGTTAATTTAATACCTGTAGAGAGTTGTAAGTAGATGGAGAAATCCCCTTTATTAACCTGCATTTCATCATCTAGAAAATTTAATTGTGATATGTATCAGATTTCTTAAATAGTAACAGAGATGACACAAAAGAGACTGTAAACCATTTCTCGCAGAGTTTCAGTAATTAGTATGTAGCTTTGTGTGTGACTCCAGGTAATAATGTTTCAAAATTTTTGAAATGAACATGAAATGTTTCCTTTGTGCAGCTAAAGAAATCTTGCAGTGTGCTTAGTGTAAGTACTTCAGTCACATGGGAGGAGCTGTCTTATCCTTTAAACCCAGATTTTCTGCAGTCAAGACAATGTTGACCCAGAATTGTCAATATAGAAAAGAAGAAATGCTGCTTTGCCTCCTGGTTTGCTTTTAGGGTTCTTGAATTCCTAACAAAGAGTTTTGAGCTTTAAATAGTAACAAAATACTGGATTGACCAGTTTGACCACAAATTAATTCAATATTAAAGCCTAAATACTGGTTGGAACTCACCACCTCTATCACACCCTTAAAGTACATATAACACCAGCCTTAATTTGACTGTGTAGATAAAACCTTTTCTTTTGTGGATAATTTTTTAAGGCCCGTTTCAGTTTTACTCTGCACAACTGCATAGAACTGTCACACCCAAGCTATGTAGCACAAAGCTTGACAAGAGCAATAGTTATTACCTTTTAAAGTTTACTAGGTAATCCAAACAGAGGAAAAAATTTAGAAGTGAATGCATGGAAACAAAACCAATTTGTGTCCATATTATAAGATGCTCAAGTTTAAATGTATATTTTCTAAACAGAGATATGTATTTCCAGATTAAATGAGATGAGCTAAAAATTGTACCTTCTGCCATAAGTGAGAATTTTTCAGAAGTGTTCACTGATATTTACTCCACTAAAAATTTTGAGATTGCTATATGTTTAGTTTAAATTTATATAGGACTGAGAGGCAGGGGTTAAGTGTGGAAAAAACACTAATTGTTTATGTGGCTGTTTGTAATTAGAAAGTTGAATCTTCCAATTGTGCTTCAAATGAACAGCCTACTTGGCATCACTTAAAAATAATTTAAAAAGCAAAATTAAATACACTGAACAGACCTGTAGAAAAAGTATTTTTGCACTTTGTTTCAATTTTTTACATTTGATTTGGTGCCAGATGATAAAAAATTTAACTTGGAAAGAAAATGCTGTCTGATATTCTGAATAGAATATGAGATGTAAGAGGGAAAACTGAAAGCTTCACCACAGCACTGTTCCAGCAAGAGGATAAGGAAGCCAGCAGTGTCTCATGGTGCCTCTAGATCTGACAGCTCTGGTTCTAGTTGAACACTTCCTTATTGAAGAATTAAAACAGGGTAATCCTGCATGGTAAGCCATTGATGCTACTAACCCTAAAAGTTAAATTAATATATTAGCTGATATACAAGAGGCTTACTGAATGCACTATTAGCAGCATGAAGATATTGAAAAAGAGGTATTGTGTGATGGTGTTTGGCTCGCACTTCTCTGGAGAATATTCCCTCCTCTCAGCTGCTTCTCACTTGGTGCCAGCCTTTCTTCTAGGTTTTTCTGGGCACTTGTTAACAGAGCAGGTATTTGTTTGTCTCTGCAAACAGCAGGAAACCTCCACATAAAGGTCATAATTTTGGAGTTCATCAATCAGATTCTATTTTGATCTTTAACTTTTGGATATGTTAAATGGCAGCATCTCCTAAGTGAGCTGAATGTCCCTTTCCTACCTCCACAGACAGATAAGCACCTTGTAAATTCCATTATGGACAAAGAATCATTACAGTTGAGAATATAATAGTTAAATGGGCAATAAGTGTTCAACTGTAGCTTCTTCTTTGGTCTAGGACAAATAACATGTCTCCTGATTTTTGTCATTTTGGAAGTCAGAGATATAGCAAGTAAAATGGTGGATTATAGTTATGCATATGTAGAACAGGGATTACTTTGGGTCTTTTTAGGGAAGGGTGACATTACTTCATCTTCCCTCCTTCAGTCAGCTTTGATGTGCTAAGCCATTATCTATTTTCATTTCAAACTTTTGTCTATATTACTGCAATGTTGACTGAATTTAGAAGAGGAGAAATACCTTACCTGACACTAAATCATTCTCTAGCAATTTAATTTTGACAGTGGCGTACTTCTACTTCTGTCACATGGTTGTTTAATAAATGTGTTTCCCCCAGTGGTTTAATATATGTGTTTTATTGTCAGCTAAATGCTATAACAGAATAAAATATACAGGATGCTTTAATCTGTCTAATAGTTAGCAACTTATTTATGTTCTCCTTGGAAGAAGACAGATAAGCTGTAAGTCAAAGCTTAAAAAAATATGTCTTTATAGCTGGGAAATAAATTCTAAATTGTGAATTCTAATTGTTACATCGATTACTTTTTGTCTAGATAAGTTATGCTGCTATAAATTTATTGTCTAGACAACTTCTGTAAGATACTGAAGCAAAGTTGTCATTCTTACTGCATTGCAATAGCTAATAGATAAAATACATTCATTGTCTCCAAAACAAAGACATCTGATTTTCCATGAGATCTTTCTGACCTTTTTCGAGGCAAGAGGAAGGGGGTCAAATTCAAAATTCTTTTTGTATAACATATTCTTAGCGTGGAAAAAAAGAAATTTTTTTTTCTATATGGAAATAGCATATAGCATTTCCTCTCTCCCAGCACACTGTCAGAAATGCATTTCTTCTTATTTGAAGACAGAGGTACATAGGTTACAGTGTCTGGTTACTGCTGAATTTGTGTGATTTTATTGTCATCTTCCCCAGGCCTTTTTGAAAAGCCCTTGCCAGAGAAGCAAGTCCTTGCATGATTTCTTCAGTTATAAACTTGTCTTAAAACCACAAATGGATACCTATGAAGCTTGATAGAGTGATCTGAAGATTAGGTATTGCATAGAATACTAAAGGACAGGTGCTTCTAAAGACAAATACATTTATTTGGAAGGGTCTAATGAAATCTCTGGAGTGCAAGTAAACAGAAATTAGGCAATAAATTTCTGGAGATGTTTCCACTGTACATCTTTTAGGCTCTGTTTCCCAGTAAATAGTTTCTGCAGAAAAGTGACTGAACAACTGGAGTGAAAACTCTTATCTTTGAAGGGATGGAGAGGTCCCTTATGATTCCCAGAATGGCTCTTTCATGTTTGTTTTGTTAAGGCCCCATTCTCCCATCTGCATTCAGACTCAGAGCCTACTGGAACCTCCTTGTTGCCTTTAAAGAGGAAGATACTAAGCTTGTATTTTGAAAAGTTTGAAACATTTTAGTTAATCAGCAACAATCCTTCTAGTTGTAACTCTCCCCAGTACATGGTTAAGTCTTCATTATTTTGTTCTGTAAATTTAGGCCTTTTTGTTATTGCAGCGAGTGTAATGTATGCATGCTTTCCTTCATGGAGAGAGAGCAGCCCTGCTGTTGCTGCCAGTGCATGCTCTCCACACAGCCTGAGAGACACTTGGGCTGCCAGCCAGGAGCTGTGGTGTGCTGTTGTCACTCTGCCCCTACCCCTGGCTTTGGTCAGTGAGCACTGAATGCCTCAGGTAGAGCAGTGAGGACCTAAATCTCTCACTGTCACAGCCAGCTGTGAAAGAGGAAGGGAGAAAATGCAAGATCTTAGGGGCAGAATTTATGTTCCTTTTCCTCTGAAGTAAGTGCCAAGGAAAACAGGCTAATTCTAGAGCTCCAAAATAGATTCTCTTTTTTAATTTTTTACTGGGACCAGTGGTAGCAGCCACTGGAAATTTTAGTTGTTATTTGATGTAGGAGTTGTTTGGCCTGTCTGTGTTCCTTAATATGCAGAGGTTTGGATGCCTCTGGAATTATGGAGTTGATTGGCTTTACCTATGAAAATATGTCTGAGAGATGCTGGCAAGCAGGGTGTCAGCTCTTTTCAGTCACCTGGGAAATCTCTTGAGGACAGGAAAGGTGGGAGAATGGTGAACCTGAATCTTGGAGTGGTGCTGTCAGGCTCCAGAATTTCTCCAGACATCTGTCTTGGCAGTGGTTATAGTCCTTGTGGACTGCACCGCTGAAAGACTGCTCTTGTCCTTGATGGAGCTTGCATGGATTAGGTTGTATCCATGTTGCTTAGGGCTACTGCATGATGACATAGAATTTCCACTTTCTGGGGCTGTTTCTCAGCTCTGAGACAGAGTTTTGTGTTTCCTGGTATTCCAGTTCAGAGAATCTGAAATGGTGATAACTGAAATAGAGATGGCAATGAACTACAAATATTTGTTATAGGTTCAGGACCTTGTGTAAGGACATACCAGCCAAAATGGTGCTGGTGAATTTGGCAAATACAATATCCATACTGCTTGTCTGGATCAATGTTGTTTTGCGTTTCTCTGAACTGTATCTGAGCCAGCCTTTGAATAGGATGGGCTCACTGACTGACTGACTGCTGCAGGAGGGTTTGAGTAGAAACTGGACAAAACTTGCAGTTTGGGTAGTGTTAGGAAAAAGTACTACAAATCACAAAGAAATGTTTTTCATTATCAAGTACTTCTTCAACCATTTTTCAAGATCTAAGGCAACGCATTGACCTGGGGGGAGGTGGTAGAATCTTTCACAAAGACTCTTACTTCTTTTTTTTTTTAATATCCAAGCCAGCCATTATGCCTCTTTTCAAAACTACATATTTATGTTCCCTAACAACTTTTTTATTTTGTTAAGTGAAAAATATAGTAGTTTTCCTTCTGTATTTTCATTTTATGTTCCATTCATCTATAATGTGTGCACTGCATTTATTTTGCTCAGTATAAATCAGCTGTGTTACAACAGCTAAATATCTGCAACTGACTTTAATTTTCAAGTGCTCACTTTCAGCTGGGCTTTTTTAATGTATATAATTTCTAGGTGGAAAATTTAAAATACAGGTGTTTAAAATTTATCACTCGAAGAAATTTGTGTTTACTCTTACTTTCATTCTCAGTAAAACTTATTCTGAAACCAGCTATTAAATACCTGTTTGTTTAGGCTTATTTTCAAATCTTTGCATGTAAGTGCTTTAAGTTACTGCTGTGTTTTTGTACTGATGGAATGGAAAATGTTCCCTTTTAGCCAGGTCTACATACAGAGGATTTTCCCTTGATCTTTTTAGAGCAGTTGGTTCTATGTTCCACCCCTCCCACCCCCTAGTATGTGTTTGCACTAAGTTGTCCTTTCTGTGTTGTTTTTTTTTTTTTAACTTCCATTCAGTTTATGGTAAAACTACAACCAACAACTAGGCACTGTTTTGTTGATATAGGAAATTTTAGATTTCTGTCTTTTCCATGGTGTTCAAGTCTTGTTTCATTTATCTGGAACCCTTTAATATAAGGAGTAGTTGGCTAAAAATAATCTTGTGTACTGGATCTGTGTTGTGGCATATGGAGAGTGTTGTTTAAAAAGTTGCAAACTGATCACTTTGACTGTTGAGCTTTCAGAGAGGTGTAGGTGAGCTCTTGGACTGAAATCACAAAGCAAAATAGACTGCAATTCATGAGAGGTTTGTGTAACATGAGTTACAAGTGAAATCTAGAAATAATCTTGTGGAAATGAATGAATACTACAAAATTTGATTGATATTTCTCCTCCAACTTCTGTTTTCCTTCTGACCCTTCCGGAGTATGCTGTTAATATTTATACCATGGTAACACTAGTCACAGCCATCATTTTTGGTATTCTGGTGCAGTATGTTACTCCTCCTTCCCTCCCTGTGTGCCCTTTAATTACAGCCTGTCACAAGAATGTCTGGGAAAGTGAATAATGTGTACATAGCAGCCCTCGTGGCTGGCCCGAAGGGTGCTGGGAGTGGGGCTGCTCCTGCTGTTGTGTTCTCACACTCTGCTGTGGACAGCCTGAAAACGAGACGTGCCTGGCATGAGACATGCAGCACTTGAAAGCTGTTCTTTTGCTGCTTGGAACAGAGTAGTAGAAACATTTTGATAAATTCTTCAATGTGCAGATCATTAAGGTTCTTGATGGAATGCTTAAAGGAGCAGTCCTGTTATGCCATTTATATTGAGAGCATCACCAAGGCAGGGTAAAATGTTTAATATTTGCCCAGATTTTGGTATGAATTTGCTGTGATCTTGTCTGTCTCTGAAAGCCTCACTTTTTGTATCTGCATGAAGAGTCTTAACTGACTACTTTCAAATGCAAATTGCAACTTTCAGGTTCAGTTATACTCATCAAAAAGGTTGTTTTATGTGGAATTGATGGATGCATTAGTTAATAGAGGAAATGTGTTTCCAAAGTCTTCAGCAAAGCCATCATATAGTAGCCATTGGTGGTGTGCAGAAAGATACATTTCAGAAGTTATGTCAGCATAAAATGTGATAAATTTGAGAAAGTTTAACCACATAATAAAGTACAGTTTATTTCTATTTACAGAAATCTATTTCTGTATAATGCAATTTAATTGTACGCTGCCTTTATATGTTTCAATACATCTCTCTTTAAAATGTAGGTGATTTACAGGTTGCTAAGGATGATGTAGCCCATGGGCTTATCTCTCCACCATGTTATTTTCAGTCTTAACAGCATTTAAATTTGTAAATTGGATTATTTAGTAAACTACAAATTACATATTCAGGTGCCTGTTAGTAAACTTCTAGTTGACACTTTCTGGTTGTATTTAAAAAGGAAATAGAGCCCTTGTATGCATTCCAGGATGGCAGTTTCTGCTGTAGAAAGTCTGGGGCATTCATTCAGAAGAACATTGGGATTTTTTTGATGCATGAAGTTTTGCTCTTTTTGGATCAGTGATTTTTTCCCAGCTTTTTAGGAAACATTAAATTTTTTTAATCTTTATTTCTTTGATTCAGGCTACTTATATTTGGCATAACTGAGGGTCAAACTGGGGAGAAAATCCATGTAGCTATTTCTAATAGTCCTTCCTCTTGTGCCCTTCCATCAGTGTGTACACCAGAAATAACACTCCCCTTTATTTTGAAAATAGTGGCTTCATGGAGTGTATTTTGGCAATGCAAGGTAGCAGGTGATGTCGGAACATTTCAGACACATGGTGAACAAGTTGCTGTTCTTGTCTGCTGTAACAGACAGGCTCCTCTCTCTGGGAGAGGGTGGCACAGACATGTACAGAGGAACAGAACTATAAAAAGTCAAACCTTTAATAAGGAAGACTGCTATGCCAGTAAGAGAATATTTCTAAGTCTATGTTTTACCAAAAGTTACTATTTCTACTTCCAGTGAAAAAAATGGGGGAAGGCAGAAGGGAAAACTAGGAATGTCTTTAATCAGCTCAAGTCCTGTTGCCATGTAACTTAAACCTGGAGTCTTGTATGCAGTGCCTGGGCTGATGTATGAGCAAAGCTCTTGGAGGCTGATATTGGGAATTGGATGGAACTCTGAGCTTATGTCAGTGTGCCTCTAGGTCCCTGACTCACAGCCGATTCCCACAGTAGTGAGATACTGGTAGTAGCACATTTCCTGCTCAGTGGTTTTTCCCTGGCTGGATGTTCAGCTGCAATATTTTGAATTGTATTTGCAGCATTTCTCGCTGAAACTAGGCAGACAACTGCAAACAGCTCTGTGACAACTTAAAAAAAAACCAAAAGAAGCTCATCTTATGGTATATCATCTTAAATTCATCTTATGGTATATCATCTTGTGCTTTCTGCCATCATTGCTATCAGCCCCAGATTTTGCAGTGCTTGCTTCCCAGAGGCTCTACAAGAAGCAACAAATTTCTCACTATAAAGTTTTAAAGTAACCTTGTAATATGCAGTGAAGAAAATCTATTTTTAGACATACCTTGGTTACTAAAGCAGTTCTAAAATACAGTGGGACACAGGCTTTAATGCTCAAACCCCAAGTACAAGGCATTTGTTTGTGTATTTTCTTTTAAGATTGCATTGAATGGTAGTTATATTAGGGTTAGGGCATTCAAAATACTTGGAGCAGGGTTTACAGTTTATTATCAGCATTTTAAAATTATCAGTATTCAGAGAGTGGAACATCTCTGTTGACACTTGGAACATTGTATTCAGGAAATAACGTGCTGCTTCCTGCCAGCCTGAAGGCTTGTTGTCATTTTTCATTTTGCTGGCTCTGAGCAGCGTTGGTGTCTAAGACACAGCACTGTCCATTAGTCACAGGTGGAGAGCACTGTGAGGTGACAGATATGTCCATGTGAAGTAGAGCTATCTGGTAGGAGTATTTCACTGGAGACATGAATGATTTTTGCAGTTCATGGTATGCACAGCTGAGTGCTATCTTTGTCTCTACTTTACTGCACACTGCATCTTTATGGACTGTGATTGTAACAAGAAGTATTTGGGCTCTCCTAGTGATGTCTCTGTGCATATTACACCACCTGTGCAGCCAAGAACCTTTCCAAAAGCATAGCATTTACTTTGCTCATGAAAGCTGACATCCACATATGGTGGAAGTTTACTGTCAGCTGCTTTGATTGCAGGAATTGTTTTATTTAATTCTTTGACTCCTGTACTGAATAACCCAAACTGATGGGGGAAAAGATGACTGAACTTTGAGTCTTCCTTAGGCAACCACCTGAAATAAATTTAACAGCCAAAATGTTGACAGGTAATTGTGTAGGATCTAGTTCTGCCTCAGCACTGTTGTGCTGTAATAGATAATTAGGAGGAAAGCAAATGAAAAAAGAAATCCCATGTATTGAGTTTGATTGGGGTGCCCACAGCTGTTCCTGAGTCGGTAATTTAGTTGTTTGTGCAAAGGCAGCGACCTGGACATCACACTTGTTCCCAAATAGCATCACTAATTATTTTTGAGAGTCAAAAAGGGAATTGCAAATGTTTTACATAGCCCATTGGAAGCACTCAAGGATTTTACAGCTGGTACTGATTTGACAACCAATTTTGAGAAAACAGAAAAACAGTCTCAAAGACTCAGATGGCAGAGCAGTCTCTCACAGCTATTGGAAATTATTTAAAACTATTAGTTTCTCACTGATTAGTCCATTTTGGTGCTTGCTTTTTAATGTGTTGTAGTCAGTATATAGAAGGCAAGTTCAACATGTAATGCACAAAGTATTGTTTGGATTTTGGTATTCTGAAACATAATTTCAAGTTTTTTACTCATGATTATTTTGATATAGAAAATATCTTTGTCAGTGCAATAATGTTTCACAGAGTTCCTATGTGGACAGTGGCAATTGCTGTTTGGTTTATGGCATGAACTGCTGGAGGAGAGAGGCTTTCCATGGTGGGGGGATACCTGCTCATACTATTGAACCTGCCTGTGGGCAGACTGGTGGGAGCAGGGAAGATTAGAGCTGGTAGCCCCCAAATTCATATCTGACATCTGTATGACATCAAGTCACATTAGACGAGTTTGACAGGTAAGCAAATTAGTTTACTCTCAAACTGTGATGCTTGTACACTTGGGAACCTATAGAAAAGAGCTGGGAGTTAGATTAATGTAGAAAAATATTTATTTCATACTTTGAGAGAGGCTCCAGTGATTGCCTTGAGATTAAACAGTCCTTTTAGAATGAGGTAAAAACCTACCTAAGCAGAGACAAATAAAGTTTATTGTTATTAGTGTGACACTTTCAGGTTTTAACTTTCAGCTGTTTTAACACACTGGCTTGAGCTCCTGTGTTGGACTTGTTGGTGCAAAAAATTAACTTCCTAGGGTCTGATATTTTTTGTTTAATTTGCCTTACATGAGAGAAATTTATTGTCACTTAAGGACTATGATATGCAGTGGGCTAATGATATATCTGCTTCAGTTTGCAGCTCATCTGGTGAAAAACAAGTACCCAAGGGTCTGCATCCTTGATGGAGGAATCAACAAGATCAAGCCAACTGGTCTGCTCACTGTTCCTTCTCCACAAATCTAGGTGACTGTAAGCATTCAGGACAATCTGTCTCAAGAGGAAAGTCCTACCTACAACACAGATATCCTGAACCTAAAGGGCATTATGGCATCTTCACAAGCTATCCTGGTGATCAGTGTCTTATCCTGCAGCTGTAGAGCCCAGGAGTTTTGTGTTTGTTCTTTAATATAGAGCTTAGTTGGAACTGATCAAAGCTGAAGCTTTAAGCTTTCCAAGAAACCTCCTTCAGCACTGATGCAGTGCAGAAGTGCTTGGGCAAGTCTGAACACAGAGAGAGGAGCTTACCTGGCTTTTGGTGGCTTATATTTCTGTGGAACAAAATTAACTGGCACTTGATGGCTCTAAGGTGCACTGAGATTATTTGAAAAAGTATTTTACTGTGAATATTGAAAGTAGCAAAATGAAACTGTACCATGTATATTGTGTGAAAAAGTGTGTTCCTTAATATTTGAAAAGTAATTGCTGTATCTTCTGACTTGCTTTATTTCTGAAAAACTGTTTTTTTCATCTGGTTTGGAAATAAAGATGTGTCTCAAATTGAAAGTCACTGTAAGAGCGGCTGCTGATTCAATCCAAAATCTATCACAAGATGGAAAATTCCTTCTACTCTGTGGTGAATTTAACAATCTATTTCTATAATCATATCAAATGTAACAATTTCTGGAACAATTACAGTTAACAGAAAGGTGGGTTTTCAACAATACTGTGTCTTAGGAGTATAAATAATTTCTTCTTAAAATAACAGTGTGCTTCCATTTTAGAATCTCATGCCTTGGAAGGAAACATTGCAATTTTAATTTTCATGTGAAAACATTCTAGAATTATCAGTCTTGTATGAATTGGAAGTTGAGACTTTTCTTTGGCCTTCTGCTCTTTCAGCTAGTGGTGTCAATTTTCTTGGGGATTTTTTTAAGTCCTTGAACATGAACTTGAGCACTGACAGATTGGGACAGCCTGCTTTTGAACTGGACTGGATGCAAGTGCTGCAGATGAGTGAAAGCAGGCTCCCACAAAGGGCATAAGGTGGCTGTGCAGTAAAGATGTGGGAATTACTTTGCAGTAAGAAGCCAAAAGCATTTAAAGCACTGACAGAAACAGGAATTGGACTATCTCTTGCTGAGAAGCTAAAAATAAACTTGATTCTGTCAACTGCCACCTTTCAAGAGATGCGGGGAAAAGAAACCCCAGCACCCTATACCTCCCCCTCAAAATCTCATGTTAGGTTTGCTGTCTTGTCAGGTCCATTATTCTAAAAATAATGCTGGAGATTGGAGGAAATCTAGGAAAATAAAATAATCTGTCTTCAAGAATGCTCCTTGAAAATATTACATTTAATCCAGGAAAACTAGTTATGATAATGTAAGACTGTCAATATGGCACTGAAATTAAATGGGAATGTGGAAGAATGTGTTTTAGAAGACAAGAAAGTGTTAGATTTATCTTTTTAGAATTTTAAAGCTGGAAAAAACTGGTGTGACATGAGGCTTAATAATCACTGAAGTGTGAGGATTAAAGTGTGTTTTGTAAAATTAACAAAATTACACCAAAGACCTGTTCACCTGGTTACAGTCACATATCAGCTTGCATTGTAAATTTGACACCCTGCTCTTTTATTAGAGCATCATCTGAAACATGGCAGTTTCCACAATAAAGCTCACTGTAGGGTAATGAGGATTTGCTCTGGAGATGGGATTATTGTATGCCTTATTTGAGGATTTTATATCAGGAATAGGAAATAGCTTTAATTTGGCAAACAGAATATTGCAGCAGCTAACTAGTTTGTTTTTTCTGTCACAACAGGTTTCCAAAACTGAGAAGTCTGAGAGGTGGGCAGTGGAAGGCTGGGAACAGTTTCTGTAATTCACAGGCAACTTGGTTACTTGTTCTGTGGAGTTTTTTAGTATTGGTGGTTGTGGGTTTGGGGGTTTGTGGTTTTGGGAGGGGTTTTTTGAACTGAAACTGTGGAAGATGAGACTTTGTGAGAGGTGCTGAAAGAGGAAGTCTTCATTCTCTTGGTGGGGCAAGCAGAAGGTTTGTAGAGCTCTTGAAAGATTTCTGGAGGCTGAGTTTTCCAAACGTGCATTTCTAGAAGCATGGTTTGTCCAGCTGTACCATTCTGTTTTAGACTTCAATTGGATGCCATAAAGATTTAGTAGGAGAAAAAAAAAAAAAAAAAAACCAATATTAATGTTCCATGTTGGTGTCTTCTGCTACTAGCATAAAAATATCCTAACTAAATATTTCCCTCTGTTGGGCCTGGAAAATGCAGCCTCTCTTAGTCTGTTTTTTCCTGCCATTTTAAAAACATTCTGAATCTGCCCCAGCCACCTGGGCCTATAGCTTCCTGCCAGGACAGCCATATTCCCAGAGGGTACCCATGTGGGCTTCTAAAAATGCAAAGGAATTAATTTTCTTTGGCAGCCTTAAGCCTATTTATCATTTTAAACTATGAAACAGTTGCTGCTGACACTGGAGTGTCCTTCTTCAGACAGCATACAGTCCTTTGAGCTTTTTATTGCAGTTTCCATCTAAGTTTCTTGGGATTTATTTGGTTTTTACAAGTGGATATTTGTCCTGTTTGGTTCACTTCTTTTGGAGCAAAGACTAAGACTATTTGTTCTTATCCAAGAAACCTCCTTTCCTGCACCCATTTTTTTTCACTTTGTCATCCTGGTTTCTTCTGAGTGCCTAGGTTCTCTGTGACCAGGGTACCTTCCCTGTTCAGGACAGGAACAACTCACAAAGCAGCAGAAAGGAGGCAAGTTACAGTGTTTACTTCACTCTTTCACTAATCTGGTTTGCTTAAGGTATTTCTGGTTTGTTGATTTTTGAGGTGTTTTGTTGTTATCTCAATTTAGCATAAGTCTTCCCTTACAAATTCTGTTCTTCCCACTGGTAGTCTTTTTTGGTAGAGTGTTTTGGTAGACTCTTCCTGGTATATCTGAACTAGAAGCAGTAACTATAGCAGGTAGGCAGATGCTGGTATGTATTTTTTCATTTAGATAATTTATTTTTCTGATTTCCAAGATGGCCTCTTAACTGCTAAGGGCTAAATAATTTGTCAGAGTGGGTGAGGATTAAATTTCCTTCCTTCATTTTCCCAGTCTTAATCTATCCTTAGGCTTACTGACAAGACCACTGCACTTCAATGTGTTGCCTGAGCCTTTGTGCATTCATAATCTGTGTAGGCATCACACAGTGCTATGATCTTATTTCTGTGACCTTCTGGATATCAGTAGCTGGACTTCAAAACTGCATCACACAAAACTCAATAAAACAAAAAACCCCAAATGACATGACTTAGTTCCTCAGCAGCTGCATCACTGATGCTATTATTGAAGGAGGTACTGTGAGAGCCTCTTAGTTCTGTGGCCTGAGACATACTTGGTGCTCTTATTTACAAGGTGTGAATGTTGTACAGAATATCACTTTTCAAGATTTAATTTATGTTTGTACTTTTAGTAGCTTATCAAGTTCCTTCAGTTAATATAAAAAATAGGTATGTCTTTATTTAGCTTTCACAGTGTTCAGTCTGAGTTACTAAGAGGCCTGGGAATTGTGTGGGACTGAGTATGGCCTTTTAATCTCCCATTTCCAGTTATCTTTTCATGCTGATGAGTCAGACTGGCCTCTCCCATTGTTACATTAGAAACTTTACTGTCATCAGTCTTATCTTGCTATTTTTAATTCTTTTTGTTGGGCCTAGCTTGTGAAAATTGACTGTAAGAATTATTATTCTTCCCAAAAGTGTTTCTTTTCAGGAGAAGTAATGAAACTTGATCTGTGCTGACTTAGCTAACATCAGATTTGTATATTTGACTAGCAAAATTACAGATCTTCCTTTCTCTTTGAATCCTAAGCTATAATGCTGGTATTGTCAATTTTTTAGGTTTCCAGACTCAGTAGAAAGCTGGTGCCAGAAACTGCAGGCTTGTTTGGAACTTGTGTTTCATTTACTTTTCACATAACCATGAAGCTTTAAGTTTGCCACTGGTAGTGTCTTTTAAATAATAGCCCCAAAATACCTGTTGGACAACAGTCTCTGTTCTATGACAACAGTCTGTATTCCTTTCATTTAGGTTTTAAAATTCTTCTTGTACTGCCATAAGCATTTGTGATTGAAGATAATTTTGTTTTGTTGTATGTTTCTCATTATATCAGCATTTAATAAACCAATGTTATACAGAATTTAAACTTTAAAAACATAGAATCAGTAGAGTGCTATTACGACTGAATCAATTTGTAAGTATTTTTTGTAAAGCCTTTTCCCAAAATTTGTTTACCCATAATATAAATCCATGTTCAGATTAATCTCTAATAGTGGTCTTGCATGTAAAGGTAGAGAGATCCCAGTGCATGCACTCCTGTAATTCACATCTTGTCCTTCCCTGGTGATAGGTCCTTATGTGCTTTAGGAGCAGAGAAACCAGGTTTCCAGACACAGTAATCTGTCTAAAAGAGCAGATACAGTAAAGCGATGTGGTAATCATTGGATTCAATGGGAACAATCCAGGGAAAAGTTGCAGATCACTGGTTTAATTAATATTTCCTAACTGAAGCAGGATTAAATGTCTTCTCTTTGTCTATCTAGAATTATCTGTCATTACCTCATTTTAGAGAGAAATAGTGCCTGGTGGTATCAACTTTTTTCAGCTGAGCTGGGCAAAAATAGTAAAACTGAGAGTACAGAACAGGTAGCTGTAATAGTTATGGAGTGACATTTTTGCCATTTTGTCAGGTAACTTGATTTGACTTGGTTCAGTTGCAATCCTAAATGTGGATTTTTTTCTCAAGTTCTTTGAAATTTGAATGAGCTAATATCTCTGATTTTACACCTTTGCTTTAAGTAAAGCTGTTATTTCAAACAACATTATTTCTCGAGCCTCAAAGAAAAAGGTGACATCACATGTAGGATATTGTCCTCAAAAGAGGAACTTGCTGGTTTTCAAGTTTTGCATGTCCTCAGTGTAGACATGTCCTCAGTTCAGTGGCAGCTCTTCAGCAACTGGAATGCCCATGCTCCAGGTCTGGAGAGATTGCCCCATGTACAATAAGTACCTGGAGGAAGCAACGTGGAGAACTTAAGTATAAAACTTTATGGGTATATATGTGGCTATAATATGTGTATGAATACAATATAGTTAGCAAACAGCTTACTTTAAATTGACAAGATTGTTAAAAACTGCCAGCTCTTTTTGGAGAATACTCTCAACTTAGTTAGAATAACTCAAAGAGGTTGTAATAATTAAAATTTCTCCTTTGCAGTAATTGTATAGGTGTGCAGTGCACACACATACACATTAAGCCAAGGGCTTTACTAAACGAGGTAAGTCCTCTTGTCACTTCAGAGAAAAACTTTGCAATTACTTTTCCAGGAGAAACCAGCAAAATGGACAGTTAGAACCTAGTGCTGTTGCAATATGTCTGAGCTCAGTTGTTCTAATTGCCTCTTCTGAAATGTTTCATGCCTCTTGGTCCTATATACACTTACCCTACATATCTTCTTAAAGCCCTAAAGATAAACCATTATTTACCTGGGCTTCTTTGCTGTCATCCTGCCTGATATGCTTTTACTGTGCACTTTACAGGCTCTCCTTCCAGGATTTCATTCAGCTTTTCATAGGGCCTTACCTTTAGCTCACCTTCACTATTGGAAACATGTGGTGAGTTTTCTTTCTCAGAAGAGTTTTTTATGCACTCATTGTGTTTACTGTTCCTGGAAGCTACTTGTTCCTTATTAGCAAATGCTTGAAGCCACTGACATTGGAATCCTGGGCTTGTAATGAAATGAGATTCCTGCTGTGCACAGTGGATAGGAGGGCAGGAGAAGTAGAAAATTTCTCTCAGTGCCTCCCTTGGAAAGGCATCCCTCCCATGATGAATCACTGAGAGAAGTCTTTGTAGTGATGGATGTGAACCAGTGGGGGCAGTAGGAGAGAGTTGAAGGCATCAGGGAGTTATTCTCTAATCACTCTTTCCTGGCAAGGTAGAATAATTGTCACACAGAGCTCGTGCTTCAAACTGCAGCCTCTTGCTCACTGCTCCTTACAGGCGCACCAGTCCCTCATGGGCTGGGGCTGCTCTTGGGTGACCATCTCCTGAGACGCTGTCATGAACTGTCACCTCCTCTTCTGGAAAAGACAAGGTGCCTGCCTTTTTTTCTTCTTTTTTTTTTTTTTTAAATTTTTTTTTTTTATTTTAATTTTTGGGGGTTTTTTTGTTTGTTTCGGTTTTTTTTGTTTGTTTTTTAAGTTGTGGGAAAAAACAGGCACTGGAAAAACTCAAGCAGCTCTACTATATGTGCTGCACATAAAAGTTGTGGGATAAATGGTCATGGCAGCAGTAATCTAAACATTACATTTCGTAATCTAAACAATCTAAACATAAACACAATCTAAACAATCTAAGCATAGCAGTAATCTAAACATATCTAAACAATGGGATCTCCATTGTACACCTGTTCACTGGTAACAGTGCTGTGTTGTCCTGTTGCAGAGCCTCACCTGTTCACAATGTACAACACCTGATAGATTACTACAGCATTGGATTTCTGTAGTTTTGTGCAGAAACATCAGACTTGTGTCTGTGCCATGAGGTGTGAACCTCATAAGAGGTTAAAGAAAGGATAAAGAAAAGGTTATTTCATGCTATAGAAACAGCTTCTTGTAACTCCTGGCCAGTTTTTAGAAGTCTTAAGTTACTTACATAGAGGTCTGGAAAAATCTGAACCCTTTGTTAAATGTCCAGATGGGACCCAAGTTGCTGAAAATCAGGCCTCCACACTCAGTGCTAAACATTTGAAAATTTGAACTTGAGCTTGGAAAATTTGTCCTCAAAAGGGTCAGGATTTACATGCACTGTCTGTAAATGGTTTCAGTGGAAAATGCTGGCAGTCACCTCTGTAGTGTTGTTAACTTGTTTTGCAGACCACCCATTCTGCCTGTGCAATAGAACAAGCCTAAATGAGGCATTCATTGATGGCGTTTGTCCTTGCTGATCTCATTTAGTTGATTAAAAGAAAAAAAAAATTCCTGTACCTGTTTTCCTTGTGAAATCTTAGCCTGACTAGAAAATTCTCTTTAAGTCTCTGTGACCCTGTTTCAGGTTTCATCTTCAGGGGAGTGCTTTTTCATAAGAAACCTTAAGAAGTTCAAATATTAGCAGGCATGAAGATTGCTTTCTTCACTGTTTTAGTGATTCAGCAAGTTACAAAGATGATCAGAGGCACCTTCAGGTTGAAGACAATGTCTGCACTCCTTGCTTTAAGATAGACATAGGTTTAAGTTCCTTAAATGCTTTATTCTGATCTGGCTAGAAACAATTAGCAGGGATGAGCAAAACTTAAGCTTTGCCTGAATCCATTCAAAGACCTGAGGGATTTCTGCTACATTGGTGCTTTTATTAAGCCAAAAGTAAAAATACCTCCTATAGCCAGAGAGCCTTAATCACACTAAGGAATAGTTGTTAGAATAATAATAATAATAATGTTACTTCAAGGGAAAGAGGAGGGCGTAGAAACAATCAAAACCAAAATGAAGAAAGGCCACCCACCAAAGACATGTTGAAGGGATGTAAGCAGCCCTGAGAGTACACACACCAATCCTGGAACTTCTCCTCATTAAGTAGCACATGCCATTTGCCAGCAGTTACTGTCAAAGGTCAGAGGAGCCTTTCTTGCCTGTAGTGATGGAGCTGCAGACTACAATTAGGTGATGTTTTGTTTTGTAGGGCCTGCTCTAGGGGAGGTACTGCTTGTGTAAAGGCTGCCTTTACTCAGATTTAGAAGTGGCTTATCTTCCAAGGAGAAAATTTATCTCATTAACTCTTGGCGAGGAGGTGGTGTACAGCCAGAATGCTCAGCCAGTGCTTAGCATGGTCTTTGTCACACAGAGCAATTTGTAATTGCTGATTACTTTTTGGCTGATGTTGAAAGCCTGCCCAGAGTGCAAAACAGTAAGTAATCATCCTCCCCCACCTCCAGTCTCATTCAGTGGGAGCTTCACAGAAGAAGCAGGCAAGTCTGGCTGAAAGAAAGGCTCGTAACCTTTGGTCATGTCAAACTCTCTAAAACTATAAATTAAATTCCAGAAGAATCATGCTCTAAGTACGTTTTTGTGTATGAATGCACACATATTTAATACATTTTAGATGTGGTATTTTCCCCTCCCTCTTCTATTTTTTTTACCAGCTATTTCAGTGCCTGGAGCTCGGGGGATTCTTTTGGGTGTTTTTTTAATATTCATCATGGAGCTTGGGAAACCATGGGATTTTTCATACATAAGAGGGTTATTCTGGTTTGCAGTCAAGAAGTAACAATTATCCAAGCATAGTTTTGAAATATTTAGAAGAAAAACAGTATTTGGACCAAAAGCCATTGTTTATTGTAGCTTTTACAAGTGACATACTAAGGAAGTTGAAGTTACATTGTTGTCATCAAGGTGATTAAATTTTGGAAAGCTCATGTCAGTGAAAACAAAGGAGTGTGCAGAAGACAGAGATGCTGAGTAGAATAGATGTTCTACTCAAATTTGTCCATTGCTCAATGAAACTCATTCAGCAAATGCTCAGTCTCTAACCCTGGTTCTTTCTTAGGCCTGTCCTGCACACTCCCAGTTTTAATTTGTGTGTGAACATAGGCTGTCATTGCCTGCCTACTTCCCCTGCCTCATTTTCCAGCTACATGGAAGACAACCTTCATTTTAATAGGTAGGTAAGAACAGGAATTTAGGGACCAGTTTCCCAAAGAGGGCAAGTCTGGGAAACTAGACTGCCCAGTCACCAGGTTGTTGTTGAGTTGGCTCATACTGATGATTCCTGGGTTGCTGACGCGTGAAACACCAGAGCTGTGAAGAGAGAGCCTTGCTGATGCTGACAGATTGCCTCACATTGGAGCATCTTGGGGCAGGATTTGTTTTGCTGGAGGCTGGAATTCACATGTATGCTGTAGGTGGCATATCTATTCTGTTTTGACAGAACCAGAGTGTGGGAAGCTCTTTGTACTTGCAGGCTGCATTATCAAGGTACAATGATTTATGATGATACATAGAGAGATCATTTGAACTGTAAAGATTTTCTCTGGGGAAATCTCAGATAACAAGGTAAATTAATGCTTTCTGTGGAGATTAATTATACAAAATTATGCTTAATTAAAAGGAATATTTTACTGTAGCTTAATCAAAAAATCCAGTCTTCAGTCTCCAAGTGGGCCTCTTTAGATATCAGTAGGGCTGGAGAATATTGGCAGTGGGACTTGCAGTCAGGTATTACTGGAAGAGTTTGAACTTCAGACCTATTCAGAGGGGAAAGAAGGGCTATGGAAAATTAGGAGAACTGCAAAGTCAAATAAAATGTTTGTGTAGGCATTTAGAAGGTACTGTCAGCATGGATGGGTTTTTTACTATTAAAAAAAGAGTAGAAACTCTACTCTTTCTTCAGTATTCAGCGTACTTCCAGGTAACAGGCAGCTCCCTACATTCTATCTGTTAAACACAGACAACATAGGGAGCAACTTAGTATGTACAGAGAACAAAGGGATTAATGTCAAGTATTGCTGAACTAATTTGTTATCCAGAAACTCCCAACTAGTGCGAGTCTGGAATGCATCCGTTCCCCCCAGTATTGTGCTTGTGCAATTATTTGTTTAAGAGGTATTCTTGTGTTTACTGCCTTTCCTGAAGCTGGTGTTTGCTTTGCAGATCCCCTCAGGTAGGTGTGGCCTCTTTGGGAAGTCTAAGGCCCAGTCATGCATAAATGAGGGACACGTCTCGTTAGTGAGCCAACAGTTCAGATTCTCAGAAGGCATTCAAAGCATGACATGCAGAGCACTTCATGCCAAAGAAAAGAAGATCAGATATACATTTATGTCGTGTCCTGTGGCATGCTCATGACATAAGGGTATCCTGAGACATGAGCAGTTTAAAATGTATCAGAAATGAGCATTATAGAATGTAGCAGATTCTCTCTTTGGATTTCTTTGCCCTCCTTTTCCAACTTTCAGCTATGTCAATTGTTATTCACCAGAAGTAGCACTGATGTTGATTGTGTTGGTTTTTCATGCCCAGGGTTTTTTGGTTTTAGCTAACTTTTATATCCTGCCGTTTCCCATAATGTCTTTAGGATTTGTGTACAACTATGGAGCAAGACTTCAGTGTCTTCCAGTGGCAGTCATTCAGCTTGGAGCTGAAAGGCTGGGTGTTAACTAGAATCCTGAAGGATGCAAGTATCCATTTTTCCCCTGTGACACAGATTCTGTTTCGTGCCAGCCAGTTATTGTCTCTCTTTTCTTTATATAACCTCCAAGGATATAAATGCTGTTTTCACTCAGCCCGTGATCACACCAATTTCTTTACAATTAAAATTGCACACAGGAAATCTGACATGAATGCAGCAAGCTGAATATCATGCTTAGAGTAGTAGCTTAGACAGCTGCTCAAACAGTGGAGTAAATCTGATAGTCCTACTCTGCAAAGTTCCCCAGCAAAATGCATTTTTAGCTGGGGACCAAGCTGGGCACTCTTCTTGTTAAAAACATTGGTCAAGAGCAGCAATGTAGATTTGGACACAGAAGAAGAAAAGTAAAATGAAGCAACCCAGGCTGGATATTTGCTGGATGTGTCTCATACCCTGTGTCTTTTATTAGGATTCATGGTGAGTAAAAAACAGTCACTTTTAGGAAGAAAATTTTGAGTCTGATCTGCCCCTGAATGAATACTGAGGCAATTAAATAACATTGTTTTGGCCAGAAACTTCCATACTGAACTGTAGGAGGAAACTTGAGCTTGTGCTCCGTGTTTGATCTGTCTCTCTTTCCAGATCCTTAACACAGTGATAGAAGTCATGTTTGTTCTGCGTGTCTCCTCTGTGCTGTTAGGGCTTGATTTTCTGTCGTTGCTCTGATATGCTGCTGTTCCTGCAATGAATTCTCCTATTGTTACCTCCCGTTTTTGTTTTCTGGGGTTATTACTTTTGCCATTTCGAGGTGCATGATTTCATGGCATTTCTTGGATGCATTTCAGGGAGTGTATCCCAGTGCAAATCAGTGGGATGATATGATAATCCAGCATTTGATAGCACGATTTTGCCAGAGCTGAGTGTGAAATTTTACCAGACTGGGCATTAAAGAGCAATGCTGTTGCAGATTCCTGGCTTTAGTGTGGTGTTTATCCTGTCCACATGCAGTACTGCAAACAGGTATCCTCCAGAGCAGGGGTCCCCCTGGAGCACCTTCCCTCAAGGCTCAGGGATGAAAGCTATAGACAAAGCATAGCTCTTCAAGTAACAATGCTAACTGCTGTTAACCTGAATTTATGGGAGGAAGATTTTACTTGTGTTCACCAGGTGTCCCAGGTGTTAACCCTCTTCCCTTTTCAGAAGGAATCCTGTAGGTGTATTTTTAAAATACACCTATTTTTTAAAAGAACTATGTCTGAACTCTGTTGGTTAGGGCTTTTTTTTTGTAATCTGAGAACACTGTAAGGCAATTTCAAAAAGCAACAACCTTTTAAAGTAGTTTGGGGGATGAGACTCTGCCACTGAGCTGAGTAAATGTACGAGGTAGAGAGGGTGTTACTCATTGTGTGCTACGGACACTGTGCCATGAAGAGGACTGATAGCCCACAGGGTGTATCAGTGGCAGCTTTGTGATGAGCTCATATATTCAAAGGACAGAAGCTGGGAAACTGCATACAGTGACTGACAGGCTTTTAAATTGCCTTTGTCTGTGTTAAAAACATTCTTAATTAAATTAACGTTGTCCTAATGAGACACTGCAGTGCTGTCTCGGGGAGCACCAGTGTCAAATGAAATGTGGTTGGGAGAGAGCTGGTGCTGGCCACCTGATTTACCAAAAAAGAAAACAACTGATTTGCTCAGCTTTTGTTTCAGTTGGGCATTAGAGTGGGAGCATGATGATAAGTACATTTCCTTTGCACTTTTGCCACTACTTTCTTATGGAAAAATACACCCACTCTGCTTTTAGCAAGAAAGCAGCCTAGGGTAGAATTATGGTGAAAGCCAAACTAAGTTCAATTTGGCTGAAAGACAGGATGTAGTGGTTTAATCAAATGGAGAACTTTTCTGTCAGAGATTGAGTTACTCCACACTAGAAAATACCTTGACTTGTTTTATTTTTTAATCTTTGACATGAATGGTCGAGAAGTGGAGCTCTATTCAACTGTATCACTGCTATGTCAGATACATGGTTTCAGATTAATTTAAGAATTGCCTCTTGCTTCTTTAAAATATACTTGTTTCTGGGTTTGTTGTTTTCTGGGTTGTTGTTTTCTCTTGAAAAAGGAATTGTCAAAATTGACAACTTTTCATCATTTATTAAATGTCTTCTGGGTATGGTATAACTTCCCCATTAAATGTTTTTTACTTCTCCATGAAAAGTTTTTTAGGAAATAGTCTTTATCAATTACAGAAGAACAAGAAAAACTGCATCTCTCTTTAAACTGAAAGAGTCAAAGTGGACACCAGCTCTATGAACTCAGGGAAAAGCTCTCTTAAAACTGAAAAAATGTGTCTGGTTTATCTTTTGCTAGAAATCTATTCAGAAGACTGCCAAGTGCACATACTGATAGGGTGGGGGGGAAATGCTGTAACCTCCTCTGTGATGTTAGGTTAGCAACCTGATGCCCTTCCATTGCACTGCCCTTGTCTGGGAGGTGTGAAATAACTGTCTGAGCAGAAGAATGGAAATTAATAGGTGATAAATTTATTTTGACACAGATGAGTTGTGTTATTCAGAGGATGAAAATTGCAGGCATAATGCATTCAGGAAATACACTGAAGCAGTCAAAACTCAGAAGTTTGTGAAGCATATTAAGATGTCAGCATCTCTGACAAGTTTCAATAGTTCATCCTGTTACTGAAAATTAAAAAGGGCAAGTTTTTCCTTAACTGTCTGGAGGTTTGTTGGACACATTGGGGTCGGGACTCAGAGTTAACTAGATTTAATTAGTCTGTTCTAGCTTGGTAGTGCAGACAGCAGTAGCTGTACTGACAGTGAAATGCTGCAGATTGACACAAACTGTACAGATAGAGTCCAACCAAGACAAACTCACATCATCTTTTCATGCATGTGCTGGAGTGTGTCCTCAGGTGTAAAGTTCCTGCTTTGGGTTAACAGATTATTTCTATGAATGATTCCTCCTTCATTATGAACTTAATTGAATAACCAAGATGTTTTGAGGAATATGTAGATCTCTGAATTATAAACACCTTTTTGCCAAATGAAATGTACAGTAGTTACATTTCAGAGAACGTCACTGCACTTTATCACTTTATCATTCCAGGCCAAACACTGAAAACTGTGAAAACTTAAGGGTTCCTTTGGAGAAAAAGTCATTTAATATGATAATGGCAAAATGATAACAAAAATAAATATTGATAATATTTCTATTAGAGACATATCGATTTTTAAGGGGAAAACAGTGATTTTTAAGGAACATATTCTAGGGAAGAGAATTCTTAAAATGGATCTCTTTCTGTTTTGGGGGTGAGCGACTGATGGTGTTTCTCTCACCTTCTCCAACCCCCATTCTCCTCTGTTCCAGTCACTTAACTTTTCATGGAGGAGGTTGATGTGACAGCTCTTGTTCAGCTAAACCTTTGCTGGCAGCAATTCCTATAAGAAATATTGATTTCTTTTTGTCTACTGCTCTGAGTCAAAGTATCTCAGATTTAGAGAGAATCCCTTCTTTTCTGTATCAGAGAGGGTAAGAACAGAGTAGCTGAAGAAAAATCTTGCTTGTATTCTGAAATCTGACATGATTTAGCATGTGAAACATTGGATGTCATATTTCCTCATGTATTATATGGCAATCCTGAGGTGCTTAAGAGACCTCCCACTAGGCCATGATGGGGGAGAGTATTTATCTTGCATATTGACCTTGGCAGGGCCTGAAGTGAAACTCTTATACTCAGGAGAAAAACAATTTTATAATGCTGAACGAAAAGAGCTTCAAGTGCTGGTAGCAGGCTGTGCTGAATTCATCCGAGTGAGGTTTCCTTTGGATGGCCTTGTGCCAGTCAGGACAGTATTGCAAGAGTCAAGTCTTTTTGGTTTTTTGTGGGTTTTTTTTTGTTTTTGTTTTTTTTTTTGTTTTTTTTTTGTTTTTTTTTTTTTTTTTTGTTTTCTTTTTTAAATAATATTTCCACAGAAAAAATACCCTAAAGAAGAGATGAGAAGACTGTTTTGGGGATTTTGTCTGTTAAAGCAAATGGCATAACAGTGGGATTTCCCTGAAAAAAACCTCCTTGTTCATATGGCATCTATTGTAAGATCTCTCAAGGATCACAATGGCACAGTATAAAAATATTAATTATTGTAGCATCACCTGTTTGGGCACCACTGACTTTCCAAAATCAATCTTTCTCTTAGAGTGGCACGGGATTTTCTCCATCAATTCTTAAGCTGTTTTCTAGTCTGAGAGTCCAATGCCTTCTCCTGCCACTTTGTGGCATCGGCACAAAGGTGGTGTGAAATGCACCTTGACCCATAGCTGGACACTTGGCATTCAGTGCATGCTGATGTTAACAGTGATGAATTGCATGGTAGGAAGAGCAGCCTGGAGGCATTGCTAGGAGGCAGAAATCTAGGGCTGCTGTCAGCCTCTGGCACGGTATCAAAATATCCCAGAACTGTCATGCAGGAAGCCTGGTTGCCTGGCTACTCATTGCACAGTCTGTAACCTTCTGTTATTTTATACAGTAGGGTAGGTGATACAATTTACTTTCTTTTCTTTTTTTTTTTCTTTTCTTTTTTTTTTTTTTTTTTTTAATATAAAATGACATTGTGTAGTGGAAATCTGGGACATGTAGAATTTTCCCAGCAAAGAGACAGAATACTGATGGTGGTGGTGGTTTACCATTATGTGGATGTTATTTATCATTTATTTCTTGAACATTTTTTTCTTCTTTGTAGCAGTCCTGCATCTGAGAGCAACATCAACTGTGGCGAAGTGAGTGGAAAGTTTGATTAACCACGAGAGATCAAAAGAGCCGCAGGACTCAAGTTTGGCCACGTGATTAAGGCACAACCTGAACTGAACAAAGACATTTTGGGTAGTCTCCAAGAGGAGGAGCTTCAAATTAGGTAAAACAAACCTTCTGGCTGAAGGTCAGGAAAAGTACTGCACTGTGATCCCTCCATCCTCTGTTTACATCAGGTACCGCTGCAGGTGCCGGCTCTGCCCTGTTGTGCCAGGCACAGAGGAGGGGATCGCTGGGGCTTTCAAAGCACACCAGGCAAGGCACAGGGCAGATACTGTTTTGGAGGAGTTCTGCAGGAGAGGGGGGATAGGTAGGATGTGCTATTAAGCCATACAAACTTTGCTTTCTGTGATTTTTGGCTTAGAGCAGGGTGGGTGTGTGTACGCACTCCGCAGGGTATTTTTAACTAGCTCATGTTATGTTTCATTGAACCCTTTTTAAATGTCAGGAGACTGAAGGCTTTTGTTATAACAAGCAGAGCCTGACAAACTGCTGAGGATTTGCACCTGTGAGATGGGGAGAACCTGGCACTAGGGGAGGTCTGTCCTTCTCATGTAGTGCCTGCTACCCCAGGGAGAGGTTTGGGGGGGCCCTGCACTGACCAGCCTTGGCAATACTTCTTAAGTGACCCTTCTTACATGTGTTACCTGGATGCATAAATAGGTATATATTTTTTCATATATATGGATATACATAAATTATATGCCTTGTTCCCCCTATATGAATAAATATGTAGTATTGGAATTGACTGCCTGCTAGAGGCATGTTCAAATTGTTAGCTGTTGCACTTCATTGTAGCTTCTTCAGAGGAAGTTGAAAGTTGATTTTATTTTATTTTTTAATTCCCAGTGTCTTTGAGAACACATAAAGAGTCTGGAAATGTAGATAAATTGCTGAATTTATTGCAAGAAATAGTGATTGGAAGAAAAAAATTATTAATTTTTTTTTTCATGGAATTTGGCTCTTTTTTGTTGAAGTCTTTTTTCCTGCTTGCCTTCTGAAACTAGATAGAGGTTGTTGATAACCTTTTGTTTGTTGTTTTCTCATCCAGCAATTATTAGCATTTGGCTTTAGGGAGCTCTGGAACCCACTACCTCTTTTTTTCCCTTAACTTTGACATGGAAGAAACAAAGTATATTTTTTGTTTCTGACATACATGAGAATTGAATATAATTTCTGACTAAATGAATGATGCTGCAATTCATGGGCCAGAATATCAGCTGATGACCAAACAGCATGGTTTGAACTAAAACCTTTATTACTGATTTGCTGCCAGCTGAATTTCTGTGACTTGTGCTTTCCTAGAGCAGCAGCAATGCTCAGCTTAGTTGTGCTGTCTCTGCAGTGTGAGCTCCAGGAGGGAGGTGACATGGGTGGGCAGTACTGATAGGTGAAGCTCTGACCTGCAATTATCTCACAGTATCTTGTGTTCATCACCTCCCTAGGACAGAGGTGGGGACATTGAGTAGAGGGAAAAGAGCATTAACATGCAAGGAAAACATTTTGAATTTGAAAATCTGCCATTACCAGCTGTGGGACTCTTCGTGTGTCAATAAAGTTGGGTTTTGACTTGAAAGAGGCTTTTGTCTAAGGGTGTGCTGGCAGTAGCAGGGGGAGTGTGACAAGATGCAAACCAGAGCCATGAGGGGCTGCTCCAGAGCTTGCCATGTCCTGTGGCCTCACAAACATGTGAGGGCAGCAGCAAGGGTGACGCATGGCTGCAGACTTGGTCTGGCAGGTAGACAGCATGGCAAGAGGCAATCCCTTCTTCCTAAGGGTATGTTGTGCTGCCTTTTCTCTTGCCTCAGGCAGCAAAAAGTTGATTTTAGCATTAAGAGATGGCCAGAAGGCCAGCGCGTAAAAGGATGGAAAAAAAAGAAATGGGGTCAGGAGCTGGGAGTGAAAGGTTGATTGCTTGGGAGTGCTCTCCCTCAGCATGGACCCCAGCAAGTAGAAATAAATTGTGGGTATGAATAGAAAATAGATGCTTACTGAGGAGTGTAATTGAGGGTTCGGACGATGAAATCAGGAAAAAGAGATATTTGTCCTAATTTTAATCTTTGTTTATATTTACATAGACTTAGAAAATATGTTCTGCATTTTATACCAGAGAACAAATACAGAGGAGAGAGAACAGCTAAGTGCTCTGTGTCTCTGCCTGCTATTTTAACAAGTGGTCCTCATGCTGATATGGGTTTGTATCATCATTTGCTGAGGATTCTGTGCTTTTTAAAAAATTACTAGCTAGGTCACAAACTCATTTTACCTGTCATCTCCTGGATGAAAGAAACAGCATGATTGTTGAAATGATTGTTAAATGGCTGATGTTGGAGCCCCTTGGTCAATTTAAAAGATTAATTTTATTTTTTTAGGGTATTGAGAGTGTTATTACATGGATGGGCTACAGTTCTTCACTTGGGTTTGGTTCACTGGTTTTGTTTGTTGAAACACTGGCAAAAGATACAAGTTTTTATTTTCTTTTTTTAGTATACAGAAGACCCAAGTTGCAACATTCAGGACATGGACTTCTTGAAAATGTGATGGAGCCTTAGGGCAGGAACTAAGTTGGTTTCCTGCCAGATCTGAGCTGCTGCCTGGGGAAAATAAGCAATAAAGGAAAGGCAAAAAGAGAATAATATTTTTTCTTTTGACAGCTGGCTAATCTATCTGAATTTGGAAGGTCATAGTCAGAAGGCATAGAAGGAGTAATAATAGCCAAGTGTGTTTTAGAGAATGCCCTGCTGCTTTATGGCTATTAGGAAAATACCACAGGAATTAATTTTTAAAAATAGCTCAGCATTACAGGCACAAGGGGTGTGACTATGGCTGCAGGAAAATGTTCTAGCTTCTTTTTTCCTAAAGTCAAAAAAATCCTGTTTGCTTAGTATTTATCTTGAGAAGTAAATTGGCCTCTCGTGCCAGAGAAAACAGTGTTTGGGTTCAGCAAGTCCTCAGGCAAAGAAACTTTATTATTCTTTGGGCAGGATCTGGAAAACGCTGCCAGGTGCAGGGCTTGATACCTAACTTGAATGTTCCTTGTAGATGGGGAGGCCTAAACTTAAAAGTATGCAGCTGAGGAGAAAGGCTTTGATAGCCTGTTTTTCATCAAAACTCAAGACCACAGCAGCAGCAGAGAGCTGGAAGATGGAGAGAAAAAAGTTGAGGTCTTGGAACAAACTGGAGGGTAAAACGCTTTTGGAGAAACTCTGAAAGCTGTATGAGGAGGAGGAAGAGGAGAAGTTAGTGTGGGGGTTGAGAGATACAGAAGGTGGGAAGCTGTACCCCCACATGGTGTGCTGTGCTGAGCACATGCAGCTCCAAAGCTCACACACACATTTACCATGGGCAAGATCAGAAACACTCCAGCTCTGAGTTCACAGCCCTGGCTGCTTGTTCAAAGACTTGGTCATGCTGAGAAGCAACACCAGTGTCCATTTGCCTGCTGGCAGTCCAGTGCACCCTCAGCATCCCCAGCTCCTGCAGGGACTGCCCTGGCACTGGGGCAGGGCAGGGCAGGCCTGATGGGCTGTGTAAATTCGGGTGGTGGTGGTGCTTCGTGGACTGCCCATCTGGGAAGGCTCAGAGGCAAATGGGAGTTCTTCCAGTTTCATTTGTAGAGACTTGGTTTGAATCTGCTCACAGCTGGAGGCTCCAGCCCTCACCGAAGCTGGGGCAGTAGTGGCAGGATTTGGTCCTGCCAAGAGTCAGAGCCTCAGCTGGGGCTGGTAGCGAGCAACACAACCTCTCCACCAGCCCAAAGGGTTCGAATGACTGGAACTGGAGGAGGCAGCTTGAGGAGGCATTTTACAGGTGAGAGTATTTCAAGTGTAGTGTTCATACAATTGCTTGCAGGACTGTTGAAGAGCTTTTGATAGGTTGATGTCATTGTGGGCTAGGCTGGAAGCTCTGCAGCAAAGTAATAGTGTCCTGAAATGTGAGGCTGCAAGAGCTCTCACTTTGTCTTTTCCTCATGGTGCTCTGGTTTGTGTTGGTGCAAGTGCAGTGTTTAAAGTCTTTGAATGTTGGTAGCTTTGTGTCATGGTTGGACACTGGCGCAATGCCAGCATCCCCATGAAAATGCACCTTTTCTAAATAAATGCTGTGAGATGTTATCAGGAACAGAGCAGAGCAGGCCCAAGCTTAATAACAAAGGAAAAAAAACTTTATTAAACTACTACTAATACAGAAAACACATAAACTAAATCCAGGATGAAGACCTTTTAAACCACCCCTCCTCCTCCCAATTCCAAAAACACCCAGCCATGAAACATCACCCGGGATTCTTGATCAAATCACCACCCTTCAGGTAATCTATACTCAAACTATCAAGGGAGAGAGAAGTCTCTCTTGTACCACAGACCCCCAGGAAACACAGCTGCCCCCCTGTGTTTCCCTGTCACACATGGCAACCGCCCGGAAAAAATCTGCCAGTGTGACACTCTCCATTCCATGTCACAGTGCTCTCACCACCGTGCATGGACAGACTGCTCATAGGGCTCCTTTAAGGATGCTTTGCCACGGACCCAAAGATATAACAGTTCAGTTTCTCATCCTGGGACTACAGTCCCCCCCATTTTCCCCTGGGGCCGAGGGGTCCAAAAACAGGACTCATCTTCTTCCCGAAGACAGAGGGTATCACCATTCCCTCTTCAGCTTTCTTCGTTTCTCGCCATTCTTGTGCTGCTCGAAGCTGAAACAGGTCTCCCTGGGTCACCACTGCATCCCCCTAAAATGCAGTCTCTATTGCAGGAGAGTTTGGTTCAGTCCATGGCTAACAAGAAAAGTCCAGCCAAAGCTACTTCATCATCTCTTCCCACCTAAATATTTCTTCTTCTAACATCTCAGTTCCCGGACTATCTCTCTTCCACTACAAATCAAGGAGGGGTAATACTTTTAAAAAGCCCTCATTTCCTGGAAAGGGTTAAAAGTTCAGACTCCCTGGACGGCTGATATCTCAGTCCAGTGTTCCACTTCCCACGCTGGGCATTCCCCCCCCTTCTCCTTCTCCTCTGCCGGCAGATTTCCAGGTGCCGCCAGGCTCTCTGTCTCTTTCCCTCTTGGTGGGGGGGGGCAAAGGCATCTCCGCTTCTCTCCACCCTTCCGTCCACAGGAGCTGGCTCGGTTCCAGACCCTCAGCCCCCCTCGGCCTACCTGGACAAGGCCGCGTGGCTTCCCCTCCCCCACCCAGCCTAAGGCTGGGCAGGGGGAGAGTCTGCACTCTCTGAGGACCGGAACCCAAAGAGAGAGTTCCCCTGGGAGTTCTTGCTTTTAACCCCCTGTGTTCTCAGAGGCGTGTCCATACTTTCAGTGGTCACTCCAGGTGCCAATATCCAAACCTGACCACTGATTGGTTTGACCCAACTTCCTGGAAAAAATTCACTTCCATGTCAAACCACGACACTTTGTTTAATAGAAGAATCTACTCTGGAGCCCTTACAGTGGTCTGCATATGAGATAGGAATGACATGTTGTACCTAGGTAGGAAGAAAAACAGCTGTAGTGCACAGTAGAATGTTATAGAGAAGGGAGGGATGTTGCATTTCAATTCTTTGATGTGGGCAAAAGAGATTGTCCATTTTCAGATACAGGAGAAATAGGGTTTTAAACAATATTTTTTACTTTGACTCAAAACTCCATTTAGAGCATCCGCTTTGAACTGCTGCTCGGATGTTTGTTTCTGGAGAACATGCAGTGAGTTTCCCAACTGCTTGGCAAGGGACAGGGGCCTGTTAAAAAATAGCTAGAAGATGAGATAAATCACATACAAATAGCTCAGGGAGCGTGGTGAATTCATCAGTGTCTGATGTAGTTGCTTGTCTCATGGCTGCCCGAGTTCTTTTGTAACATGTTTTGGGTTTCTTAGCTTTGAGATGCCCTGTCCAGCAGTTCCTTCAGGAGACAATGTCAGGTGCATTTCCTTGAGCAGCATTTTAATGTCTTGCCTGACTCTGGTGGTGAAAAGGGGATGAGTGAAAAAGGTCCAGGTTTCTGGAAGTCAAAGACCTGTTAATAAAGTTTCTCCCCTTCAATAATGCTGGATAACAGAAGCTTTTAATTGTGTTACTGCTTTGAATTAGCTGCTGTTGCAGGTTAGGCTGGCTGAACTGAGTCTCTGTGGCTGAGTGTCAAGAGGACAGTGTGTGGCAGGAGAATTTATGAATTCAAGTGAATGGCACTTACCTACTCTGGGTGCACAATATGAGCATTTGCTCACTTCTCTTATCTGTCATGTGGGTGAGTTTACTTACCTTTCTTACAGCAATATGAAAAAGGGTGTGGGGACATGCACAGAGAAAATTTCTACTCATCCCTTGAATGTGTTCAGGGAGCTCACAAGCAGCCTGACCTCCCCCCAACTGAAAGGCTGGTGGGCAAGGCTTGAGACCACTGGAGGAGCCTGTGCTGTTCTACTGCAGCTCTGTGCAGTCCCCTTATGAGGAACTCTGTGCAGTTCCCTTTCTCTTCCCCAAAGGGAGTTGTTGCCACTGAAACATGAAGCAGGGGTTGTATGTACTAAGTGTCAGGACAGAGCCATCATTCCAAGGATATTTTTAATAGCAAGGTTTGAAAATCACCCTCACATAATGTTTTGCATACTGCAGGATTACCTTGTAGTTGCTGTTGGCAGCCTCATGTGGTTTGGAGATGCTGTGTTCCCAGGCTGCTCCAGGCAGACTGCCTGTCAGAAAACTCACAAATCTTTGTCAGCTCAAGGCCAGAAATGGAATCCAGTTGTTTTGCAGTTGTATACTGCTGAGTGCAAATTGCAGGATTTCTTTCATTCCCCACTTGTGCCTCCTATAGTTTCAAGTGTAGCTGCTTCTTGAACTGTTGCAGTTCCAATCTGTCTGCTGCATCTTCAGGATATGTTCTTATTTGGGGGAGTTTGTGTGGTTTGTTACCTGCAGACTCGGACCCAGTTGCAGTACACGGAATTTCAGCTGGAGCAGCAAGTGCAGAGGGTGGTATGGAATGGGTCTCCTCTGGTGGGGGTCTCTCTTTAGGGACGAAGCAAACTTCCATATCAGGGAGGGAAACGTTCCTTACCTTCATTAGGGCACATGAAAGTTCGAATTTGCCCAGTGTCTTTTTAGTAGCCTAGCTGATACCTCTGGCAAAACCTGAGAGAAAAATGAAGAGAGCTCCACACATTAGGGACGACCTGGTCACAGCCAGACTCAGAGAGGGGTAGTCATCATTTGTGCATTGTTTGTGTTTGCTGCAATGCCAAGCACACTCTTTGGACGAAATGGTACCCTGGGAGGGGATGGCTGAATGAAAGATGAAGAACAGTGTTAGGAAGAACTTCTGTGAGAGGCTGTGGGCTGGAGCTGAATCCTTACATATCCCATCTAACTCTCTAACTGCCAGTGTAATCTGATCAAAGGCCATATGGTGATGAAGGCATTCCTTCTCCTTGAAAGATCCATGTACTTTCTCTGCCTATTTTTTTGTATTAATGTGGTATTTCTTCAAGCCGGTCACATCTCTTTATTTGGCAAGCAAATTACTCTGGAAAAACCTGGCAGAGCAGCTCACTGTGAATTTCACAGTGAGTGTGCCAGGGCTGTTTGCTAATACACAGATGAGCTGCCAGAATGCCAAGGTCTCCCAACCCCCCACAAAACTGCCTGATGTACCTTGTGAGCAATTAAACATCACTTAGTTCTAAGAGGTAACCTTCAGTAATAGAGCTCACCCAACTGTAATGTGTTTAAAATCAGGATAGAACCAGTGGCAAATGACAGGAGAGTGACTGAATTGCTCACAGTTTAATGACCTCTCTAATGAAATAGGGGTCATGGTTCCTATGTAAATTGATATGCACCATAGAGTTGTGGACTTTATTATGAGTGAGCAGTTCCAGTGGCTTCAAACCTTGTGTATTCACAAATGGTTAAAGGAATCCCCTAGACTATTAGCAAGAATCATGCACATTTTGGAGAGAACACTCAGCACTGGGACATGGAAACTTTGAAGAGCTCCAACAACTTTGGTCCTCCAACTAATCCAGGAAACTGAGGTAAAATAACAACATTCTTTGAGCCAGCTCAGAACTTCAGAGGGCTGGAAGTCAAAGTGTCTCTCTTGGACACCCCTCTGAATCCTCTTAATCAAATTTCTTGCAGTTCTTTTCCTAATTTAAAACATAACTGGCACAGCTAGCTCACTACTTATTTGCGTTTAGTTCTCTACTCATATTGTGCTGGATGTCAGGATGGTCTTTGCTGGGGATTCTGGTGGTGTCAGCACCAGCTGAAGTGGCACACATTGCATGAGCTCCCAAATGAGGAGCTCTTGCTTTTGTGCTAGACTTGAGCCCAGGGGCATGAGAATCAAAATCAAAATCATTGGAAGGCTTTTTTTCTGTTCTTTGCAGTTCAAAGATGCTGGTACTGAACATGAGTGTATGCATGCCACAGTAGCCCTGCTTCACACATAAGGAATTCTGTCTTGAACCATTCTGATAGAGGAAAAAGTCTGCTGAGTCCACTTCTATCATTTTTTTACCTAAAATGGGGGCAGCGCAAAAGACAAGTGAAAAGGTGATGTGGTCCCCTGTTTCTGCTGGGGCACTGTGGTATCAAAACAGTGATGGGTGTCTTCCTGAAATTCCTTGAGATTGTCAATCTCAAATTTTGGCACTGGTGTCGCATACATATGCAGTAAAATCATTCTCTGAGTACAGAGAATACTTTGTCTTTACAGGTGTTTGGCAAACTCAAAATGAATATAGCAAGAGTATTCAGGACAAGAGTCTGAAATAAGAATGTGGGCTGCTGAAATGCACAGCAAGTTAAAACCTGAGAGAAAAGTGTGACAGAGGACTATTCCTGGCCTGAAGAGAAGGTAAAAATTCAAAGTATTAAGTTAAAAAAAATACTGGCAAAGTGTTGTAGTAACTCATAGTCAGAGAAAAGCAGGATTTGGCTGTGTCACAGAGAGAAGCATCCTTATCCCATGTGCCAGATGGATCTTGGCTTCCTTGCTCAAACACCAAATACAGGTTTGGAAGAGATCACACAAGTGCACAAGAAGAATTGGTAAGCGGAGAGCCACTAGAATGTGATTTGATTCATTTTGGATTTACAATCCTGAAAATTTACCTGGGGCTGGTTTCTGAAATCTAGAGGTAGTTCAGTCTGTACTATTGAACACTTGTCTTTGATGGTCTTTGGTCTGTTGGCATTTTAAACAAATGGAGCATTACAGACATTCCAAATGCATTTCCTCATGTATTGTTAGGTCTGCTTGATGCAGTAGGTGGGGCCTGAGAAAGGAATCTCCTCAAGCTTTGAAAGTTAATGCAGTGATCTTTCAAATCATTGCTGAAACTCACCAGTAAAATGTTTTGCATTTCTTTCTAAAGTCGCAGGTTTACACCAATGCATTGTTCAACTTCTTTTTTTGTTTTTAATTGATGCGGAAAATCTGAAGTCATGTGTGACTACGGGATGTCAGGATAAAACAGCAGGTAAGAAAGTGTTTTAAACACCAGGAACTTTGATAATTTGCTGTTTGAGATATAGATATATATAAACAAAAATTTGCATAGTATTTAACTGGACCTCACTTGCTAATTAATAATTCTGTATGTGTAACATTCACAATTAAAATTTTAAAGACAACTATAGTTTCTTGTTGCAAATTTTTAAAAGCAGATTGAACAGTTTTCAAGGTGAGTGTCACAATGCATTGCTAAAATCAATAGACTTTGGATCAAGCTATTTTCTGATAAATTCTGTGCTTCATTTGTAAGGAGAAATAATTTCTAATGGGGTGCATAGAGAGACCCCTGGCACATGGGCTGGAGGCAGCTGCTACTGTGGCAGCTTTTCTCCAGCAGAACAAAGCAGGATGATGAAGGCTGCTGTCATAAATGTTCTTCTGGTCAGGGTTGTTGTCTTATGACTACCTGAGTCTTACGAGGGCAGTTATTGTAATCTGCAACTATTGTAAAAGCAATGTTGACCTCCAAGTCTCAGGTAATTTATTGAAGGAAACCTAGGGAAGCTTTTCTTCAGAATGAATTGGCTTCACTAAAATCACTCACTAGTGATTTAATGTCATGGCTCTGATGAGAGATGAGGGCACTGGATAGAATGGAATCTAGAACCAAAAATCTTGTCTTAGTCCCTTCCATTCTGCGGATTTTGATGTCAGCAAATTCATAAATGCACACTGCCACTGGTCCCACTCCCTGTCATTTATACAGAATCTTATTTTCAATTTCTTTGGGGAAAAGAGTTAACATGTCTTTTAAGAACATTCAGTTATAAACTGGCAAGAGGTTAAACATTTGATACATTTTTTCATGTTAATTTAGTGTAATTTCTTCTGCTTGCTTAAGTATCTAAGCAGGAATTCCTATTACCTATTTACTAAATCCAAAACTACATAATCTACTTCATAGGAGGACCTCAGGCCATATTTTCATCCCTTTCTTGAGGCTCATATGGAAAGGGCAGTCCTGGCTGAGGTGTATGGCTGGAGAGAGCTGCCTGAAAAGCACTGGAGAGCAAGAACTGGAGAAGGATCCTCATAACAGAACCTCTGAGTGACCTCACCTTATCTATCCAAAAGATGGAGAGAAGGCAACACACAGAATCACAGCACAACCAGCTTTGGAGGTGAGTGACCTACAGCCACAACAGCTCCCCCAGAGCTCAAAACCACTGCTGAACTCCTGTCTTGTCCTGCAGCTGTCACAAGGCTCTACAAGTCCATGTTTTATTGTAGCAATGAAATGCATCGATAAAACAGAGCCCTTAATCCTCCCCCTGTCACCTGAGTACTTATTGCTGTCTACCTTCTGAATTAATCCAGATTCTGGGTTCTAGTGAACATTTGTAAAAATGGTAAAAAACTCTGACAGTCTTGCATTGACAGGGGTTCCATTTTATCCTGGGAATCTTAATCTAATCATCATAGTAATATGACAAACGAGACTAAAATGTGTCAATCATACATTCCTTGGCATCTAACAGCAGTTTGTGCTGGTTGAATCAGAGTGAAGAACTATGGTCGCTGCTCCTTCTTGTAAAATGGACATCTAATATTGCAGAAGCTCTTAAATTACCTGTGAGACTTCTCTTTTAAGTTAGGTTGAAAATTGTCATTCTTCCTTCTGAATAATAAATATAGTGCTCTCTTCATATTATAGTGAAATGTATTTTGATGTTTAAAACTGGTAATAAGAGCTATTTCACTCTAGGATTGTCATCTTTTGTTTCTTTTCACTGCAATGAAAATTGAGACTTTCTATCTAGAAATGAAAACAAGATTCCCAGTTAGTAGCAAGTAACAGTCTCTTTTACTGATTACTTTAAAATAAGGACAAGGTATTTCAACTATTCACAGATATTTCTGACATATCACAAAATAACATAAGAGAAAAAGATCATAATCATATTCGAAGCAAAATAGTTTAAAATTTAAAGTTTACAAACACATTTCTTTTTTCCTTTTCAAAATGTTTGCTGTTACAGCTTTGCAGGAGACTTTCTGTTTGATCACATACATTTCTGCTCTATACACCATGTTTTGTCCTAAGAGATGAATGGGAAAAAATATTTTCAGACTTGTACTTTGTCAGGAACAGGGATTTGGAATATAACCTCTAATGTTCTTGCAAATTTGTGCCTGTGAACTTTGTACAAGACTGAATGTGCTATACAGCTGACACTGTATTTAAATATTCAAAAGAATTGAGATCTATTTTTTAATAATTTTTTTGAAATGTTAAGGCTGCACCACTAGCAGTAGTTTACCAATCTCTTGTCATTTTCTTAAATGTTATCATTACTTTGTCAATTTTAGAATTGCTAACAGTGATGATGATGCCCACTTAAAAAATTCCAAACCAAACAGAAGAATTCCCTGGGAAACTGCACAGCACATGCAGGATACCTAACTATAAAATTAGTCCAAAGTTTTGATAAATACTTAGTTCCCACTAGAGCTAATAGTTGTTCTAGTTCTAAAGAATAAAATGCTTATTATATACAGAAGGTTGGGCAGAGTATGGACATTTGCCAAAGACTACTGGAGGCATTTCACGGTCTGAATGGTTTGTACAGTGCTGCCCTTTTTCCTTGAGCATAGGCTTGTGCCACCTCTGGGAAGGGATCATTCCTGGCAGTGTCAACGGGCTCAACCTTACAAGATCTAAGTTCAACCTCTACTGTCTGCTTCAGCTGAACCAGGAGCTTCTTGCAGGACTGAGAGCCCTTTAGGGCTTGCTTGTGAGCTCGATGCAAACTTGTAGAGCATTTTCAGATGCCAGTTTCCATCAGGTGGTGAGTGTTTGGTCTTTTGCCTTCAGGACATTACAACATGAAAAACGGCACCAGCATTTTTCAATGAGCACCATTACTGACTTTGATAATTTGGCACGACCAGCAGTATTGAAGAAGATGCTAAACTTTTGTCTTGAACAAAAAGAAAGTACAGCTGCCAATTACCCTGCATCTACAGTCTGTAAATACTAAAAAATATAAATATGTTAACCATACACATATACACAAAACACAGCAGTAGCAATATTACAGGATGCAATGTCTACTCTCTCTAACTGGTTTTGGTTAATACAGATGCAACAGCAAAATAAATGCTATTTCATATATGAAAAACCTTTCTTCAAAGGTCAGTGGCAGTAAGCCAAAGCTGAGGTCCAGGCTTTTACTAATCCAATGTGACTCACACAAATTAATCAATGAAAGATAGCACTATGGGATGATAATGGCTGTCAGTTAACACAAACTTTGAGATGGAGCTTTCTTTTGCTACCATTTGTAATTAATTCTCCCTTTTTCACAAGTACTCTTTCTGTGAGCACTCAGCAGACTTAACAAGGAACAAAGTTATTACACACAATATATGATTTAAGGGTAAAGATTAAGAGAAAGAACCAGCCTGAGACTGGATTTCCTCAATCCTGGGAGGTGCTCTCCATGTATTTAAGTGAAATTTCCATGAGATTGCACTTAGCAGACCACTGAGAAGTTGCTGCTCTCCCACTTTTTCTTCTTTTCCATGCAGTTCTGTTTCAAAGTTTTGTAAGAATTGCATGAGAGGGGCAAGAGGAGATGACTGCTGGTCTTGGCTAATGCTCTTCAGAGCAGCGTCCTCTCCTCAAGACCACATCATCTAGTCCAATATCCCCAGTTCTTCCTTTACCTTTCTCACCTCTAAAAATAACCTAGAAAGAGAAATACAACAATTTGAGTGGGGGATGAAATAAAATTACACAGAAATAATTCTTTAAAAAGTGTGATGAAGGATTCTGGTCTTCATTCAAATTTTCCTCAGGTTTCCAGTAGGCCCCTCCAAAATCACTATCATTTAGTTGCTTTTGGGTTTTAATTAGCTAGAAAATAAAACCTCCACATTTCTTCCTGATTTCTCTTTGGCAGAGGCCTTCCCTGCTTACTTAAGAGGGTAAGTATCTGATCTTTGGATAAGTGTCCCACTGGTTCAGATCAGCAGCCCTGGCTGCCCATGCTGATAGCTACTGCCAGGGGGGTCAGGAGAGGCAAGGGACAGTGCAAACGGGTACTGCCAGAAGTGAGAAATTTAGGGGGGAAAAAAAGGGTAAGAATATAGCAGATACATTGTTAATCTGTTACAAATGTCCTCATCCTCAGTCCGACACTCATTTACAGCTAACAAAGTCAAGTGTCTTTGTCTGCCTTAATATCAGCCTTGATATTCATTTTAGAGCTAGACACTGTATATGTCTTGTAGCCTGCTCCCATCATGAACATTATGATGAGTGAGCTTTTCAGAGCACCTGATATTTAAGTCAAACAGGCCCTGAAATACCCAAACCACTTCTTCAGATCTGAAATAAAAACTGCCTTCAGAGGTTGAAGAATAACATGAGCTTTTGATACCAGTTTAATCACACAATGTTTCTAAAATTTCCAGGTATTAAAAGACTCTTCATGGCACTTCAAGCAGCTTCTTTTGATATGGGCATTGTTAGGTCATCATTTACTTTCTCAGCCTGATCAGCTGCAGGCATGCTAAAGGGCATAAAACCACATGTGATTGCACTTGTAATCTCCCTGCATTACCAAAAATTACTTATTTTCAGTATCTTTGCTCTGGTTTAGCCAGTTACTAATCCACAGGGGATTCTTCCTGTTTTGTGGCACTGTATTATTCAAAGCATTGCTCATGAGGAATCTTGATACAGGCATTTTTTTCTATAGAGTATGCCTCTGTCCATGAGGCTGCTCTTTTGTAGGTGGTCATTCCCTTAAAATGGGCTGTACCAGGTAGCTCAGGAAATGACAGAGTAGCCTATACTATATTTCTATAGCTGGGATTTCTTTTTTTGTATGCATAAAATTAATTTTTAAAAATGCACAATAACTCTCATCTGTATTGTGATTCCATTAGCAGGGATCAAAGTAGTAAAACAGAGTGAAACTGAACCCAGAAGATGAACGCTGCAGTGCTACACCATTTCAGCATCCTCAGCTTCTTCATGCAAAAACCCAAAAAGCAATACAATCATCAGTACTTACACTCTTGATGCCTACTCCTCGTAACGTTATGTGTGTCTGTCTCCAGCCATGGCCACCATTTCTTCCCCAGACAGCTGGGCCATGAGCACCAGTTTTCCTTACAAAGACTTGCAGGGCACCAGAATGCAGCCCAGGCACCTTATGCCTAAAGGAAAGGCACAAATCTCCAGCCTGAGCCATGTGACCCAACGGCAGGATAAGATGTGCTACTCCTCCTTCTTTGCCCTTGGGATCAGAGATGGTAAGGTACTGCCCCCCTGCAGTGGAAAGAACAGTTAGTTGGGGGGGTTTGTTTGGCTTTTTAAACCCTACTAGGTTGCAGGATCAAATGCACAAGAGTTATTAAAAATAAATAAAGGGGTCCACAAGGTCCAGAGAGTGTAAAATAAGGCATATAGAACCAGAACAAATGCATCTGCCTCCCACAGGGTAAGATCTACAGTGCTGCTCTTCTCTATACATTAGTACCAGGCTGGGTGTTGCCCATCTAATTTCTTTTTAACGAAGTAAAAACACCCCCCTCTCCAAAACTAAAACCTTGTGTATTCCTTCATTTCTGACAACCCCTTGATCACTGCATGATTTTAAACTCACAGTGACATTAAAGCATTGTGCAAATTCATGCACCTTTCAAGCTGCAATATTTTGCTGTTGGATTAGATAACAGAGACCAGGATAAATGCTATCATGTAATTGAGCTATGGCTCTGCCCCTTCCCTTTTGTTTGGGAACTGTGTTAACAGGGTAAATCTCAAAACATATCTATTTGCAACCCTGATAGCCTCTTTTATTTAACTGTAATTTAAACTCTTAATCTGGATTAGATAGAGAAAGCAAGAAGCAGTAATGATTTCCACATGGCTGTTAACCCCAAATTCTAACAGTAGGAAATTGTCAGTGAACATACATACTCAATTCAAAGCCCTATTATTATCTCTTATCATGTATGAAGTAAAGGTGCCTTCCAGAAAACACTCAGAACAGGAGAAGCTAAGGATCTCAGGTATCCATTAAACCTAGAAAGAAAAAAGGCACCTTTCACACTGACACTCAAAACTAAACTAAATGAGACTTCACATCTTGGAGAAAACCTAGACCTGTATGAGTTGTTTGTACTTTTCATTAAAACTTTTGCAAGGTGGGTAAAACCTTTAAAATCTGAAATTACCAAAGGGGAAAAGGTTAAAAAAAAATCCCAAAACCTTATCTTACACTGAATCTAAGAATTTTTTTTCTTTATGCTATCAGTTTTACATATTTTTTAATTTAAAAATGCCACCTGTACCTTAGTTTTCTTACGAAAGTGGCATTTTTAGGCTCCTTAGTTAAAACCAAAGATTTAGAAATATTGGGTGTTTGTAATATGGTTGACATACACAGTTATACATGATAGAAAAATATTTTTTAACCGTCTCCCTGTAACTACTCAAACAGAGCTTTATTTTTTGAAAGCTTCTCTTTGAAAGTCACAATGTTTTCCCTTGAAAAGCTGTAAAATTTAATTACAATGTACCACGGCTTGTCACACACTTAAAAGGAAAGCCAACCTTGTCTCCAATTCACTACTTCTACATAAGTTTTTAAGTTCTTTAATCTGAATGAGATTTAACAAAGCAAAGTATTATGCTGCTGTCTGGGCCCCTAGATTAGCATTTAGCCATGAAGTGGGATCTCAGGGAGTTTTTGGGGTTTTTTTCTTTTTTTTTTTTTTTCTTTTTTTTTTTCTTTTTTTTTTTATGCATTGCTTTTGCAGCTAGGTCACTAATTGCTAAAATAAGCTTAATAGAGTTTAAATAACTGTACCTGTTTACTGAA